>NC_090809.1:5317500-5605000 GCF_036512215.1 Solanum lycopersicum
ATATCTGAGTGTAAAAGTGAAATTGAACATTATATTAATAAAATATTATAAAATTTTCATTTCAATAAAATATATCACTTTTGATTAAAAAAAAGTTTTAAAAGTTTTCATAATCATGACTTGGAGTACTATTTTATCATTCAAAAACTTTGATAAACAACAATACACCAAAAATATTATTGCAACTTATGTTCTTGACACACATCAATACAAGAAAATTATTAATATACTCCCGCCGTTTAAAATAAGAATGACCCTATTTCCTTTTTTGTTTGTTCCAAAAAGAATGACTCCTTTCCTTTTTAAAAAGAATGACTCTTTTCCTTTTTTTGGCAACACTTAAACTTTAACTTTCCACGTGGCATGTTTAAGACTACAAGATTAAAGAGTATTTTGGTACATTTGATATAACTTTAATTTAGAAACACAAGATTAAAAAGTCTTTCTTTTTTTTCTTAAACTTCGTTCCAAGTCAAACTAGGTCATCCTTTTTGAAATAGAGAAGTAAAAGAAAGTAATTGAAAGGATTTATGAAAACTTATCAGTTGGAAACAAATTGGTGTTTGTTTGATAAAAGTAAGAAAGAGAGTTTTCAGTTAGCAGAAAAGCGATGATTTATTATTTGATAACTTATCAAATGAGTCTGAATGTTGTTAAGAGTCTCCTACAGATCTGATTCGTACAGACCTCTTCAAACCCATTGAGAGGTTTTTTTTAAAAATAAAATAAATAAACTTAATGGGGTGAATCTGAATCATTCAGATTCAGACATAAAAATTAAATGTACTTAATAGGCTGAATCTGAATGATTAAGATTCAGACCTCTATTATTGCAAACAAAAGAGGCCTAAAATAGAGGTGAGTTGTAGATGATCTAAGAAATTATTGTTAAATTTCACTATAACCAACGGTTGTCCAGTAAGAAAGGCTACTTCACTAATCTTGTTCACCATAGGAGGTGACACGAGAAAGGTGTAAAGACCCAAAAAATTGTTGACTATTATTGCAGATGCTATACTACCCGAAATCATTTTGATTAAGGTGTATACAACACTAGGTCAACGGTCTGTTGCTGATTTTAAATCAAAAGAGTAACAAGATTCGGTCTTTTAAGTCTTAGATATTGCAATGGGTTTTTGTTAAATAAGGTCTTATACCTAACTCACACCCCAAAAGTTAGTTCAAAGGGGAAAAGATTGTCTAAGCCTTATAAGGAGTTCACCCAATTTATTAACTAATAATGTGAAACTTTTGTCATTTTTTAATACCCTAATTCATGCTCAGTGCTTAGCGTCTGGTGCATGAGCAATTTTAATTTTTTTTGGGTCCCCAACATCTTGTGATATAGGCGCTACTCTGATACGATGTTAAATTAGGTCTTGAGTCTAACTCACACGGTCACACCCCAAAAGTTAGCTTCAAGCCTAGGTCAGCCCATCTCATTAACCACCAATGTGGAATTTTTGCCGGTTACTGACTTTGAGATATCGATATAAAGCCCATATAACCATCAAATCTTAGAGTATGCAGAAGAGGTTCACTTATTCTCTTACCTATATATATATATATATATATATACACATTGTAGGAGTTGTATTCAGTAAAAAATAAAGCAGTACTTAGTCATGGCCTATTATTTTGACAAGATCTTTCTTCTCCTATTTCTCTTCACACTTAGTCCCTCCTCAAAATCAGATAATATGACAGATATTGAAGCACTCTTTGCTATCAAGAATGAAATGCTTGATCCCTTTGATTCTTTGATTACATGCAATGTGTCTGTTCCTTTATATCAATGGCGTGGTGTAGTATGTGGAACGAAGTCAACGAATCACTGAAGTAAACCTTCTTGACCTGAAGCTGATGTTGGGAAAGACAAGGCACTAACAAAGAATGCCTGACAAGATAACAGCGGAAGAATACCCAAGTCTATACTTTCCCTTCTCGATTTGAACCAAGAGAAGACAAACAACCACAAGCAATATGATAGTAAGGCAGCAAGTAATTCAACCAAACAAATATAACAAAGCAATAATAAATCAATCACACAAGACACCAAGATTTACGTGGAAAACCCTTTGATGTGAAGAGTAAAAAACCACGGGACCAAAAGCTCCACTATAATCACCAAGAGTTACAATATTGTTCTCCAAAATTGGCCACAAAAACAAGTGTCAAACAACGAGCAACAACAAAATAAGATTTCACCAAATCTAGAGAATTAAAGGAGCAAAATCACCAATTTCGCAGCTACTGTTCACGACAGCAAAACTGAAGCTGCAGGCCACCAAATCCAACTCTTTCAGTTCCTAATCAAAGATTGAGATGAAGATAATATGCTGTCCAAAATCAGCTCAATCGGACAAGAAACGAAGCGGGAATCACAATTTGAAGTTGGTTGTTAGGGCTGAATTTTTTACTGCGAAAAACTGCTCTTTTTTTTTCTTTTTGGCTGCTGAAAAACTCTTTTTATATCTGAAAATAAGACCTAAATAGGATTATATTTGCCTCATAAGAATGGGCTTATGGGAAAAATGGATTGGTCCAAATTGGACTTTTATTTATCCACATAGGAAGGGAAAAAGGTCCATAACCCAACAGTTGAGTGGTGTGTTATCACCATTTGTTGGAAATTTGAGCATCCTTGTACGACTAGTCATTGAAATCAATACCATTTCTGGCAATATACCTCCAGAACTAGGTCGTTTGACAAGATTACGCCATCTATGTTTGCAAAACGATTAATTACATGGTGAAATTCCTGCCAATCTATAGTTTTGTAGTAACCCCGTTGAATTATGGGCATTCAAGAACAATCTTGTGGGTGTGCTTCCCAAGGAGCTTGGATTTCTTCCCAAACACAAATATTTTGATTTCAGTTACAACAAGCTCATTGGTGGAATCCCGAGATCTTATGGTAACTTTTCAGGTCTCTTGGAAATGTACCTTTTGAATAATGATCTCGAGGGTAAAATCCCTGATGAGTTAGGGAAACTGAAAAACTTGGAAATATTTGATGCAGACTTCAATAAGTTATCAGATAGAATTCCGAGCTCACTATTCAACCTTTCCTCCTTGAAAGTCATTGATGTGTCAAATAACCAATTCGAAGGTACTCTCCCTCGGGATTTAGGGATCAATCCTCCTAACCTGATGTGTCTGTCTCAGCATTAGTGAGAATCATTTCAGTGGATCGCTTCCTTATTCACTTTTCAACCTCTCAGGACTCGCGTATCTTCTAGTTGGAAAAAATAACTTAGGAGGATGTGTTCCTATGTTTGATAAGTTGCATAGCCTGACCTGGCTGTCTCTGCAAAACAACGCATTTGGAGGGACATTTCATGGCTGACCTGATGGAGCAATTGAGATAGTAGATCCAGTTCTTAATTTTGAAGAGGAAGAAATAAGCAGAGAGAGGTCTCAAATTCCAAGATAAATGAGAAGGCAAAAAATGATGAGAGGGTTTAATTTCCTTACTTGGAGTTGGTATTGATTGTTCAATGTATGATTCAAGTAAAAGAAAAAACATGAAGGAGGTTGTTAGCGAGTTGTGTTCTATAAGAGATTCTCTTGTTGGTTGTACAATATGAAACACTTTTCTTGTTTTGTTTTTGTCATGTAAGGTTCTTTAAATAATAAATTACTAATGAATCATTTGAATATGGTTTTTACTCGTCTTTACTAATCATTTGAACAAAATTCTAGGCCCACCACTAAGTAAATGGCATACTAGATTGGTATCGTTGAAGGATTGAAACAGTTCTTTATGATATCATGTCAGTATATAGATATATGGTAATGGTATCATGGAGAACGGAGGAGTGTTTCATTCCGAAGTAATTCTTCATGGTACCATGTTAGCATATAGATATATTGTGATAGTGTCTGGAGTGTTCAACATTTTTTGAACCTCACTATCGGATTTGAGCCTACTTTAAGTAGAGCTTGAACAATGCTTCCTCACCCTCACACTACATCCATATAACATAACTCACAAGCTTTATGTTTTTCTAGCTCAATAAAACATAACATGTGGCTCGAGTTCAGCAAAGCATTTTATGGTATGATAAATCAACCTCAAAAGTTAGCTCATGGGAGGAGATTTGTCCAAGTCCATATAGTAGACCAATTTCCTATCCCTCTACCGATGTGGAACTTCTTAACCGTTCAGAAAAGATTACTTTCCATTATTATTTAAAGCATAAACATTATTTCAGAAAATGTAGCACATACATTTTTTTTTCTTGTACTAGTTTCACTAGTACTATCACTATAATAATTGAACACTAATCAACTGATACAGGTTGCATGTTTTGTGCCTCTTTCCTGAGATCTTCATACAGAACAGATGACAAGTACCTCTCTCCAAAACTTGGATGAATTGTCTGAAATTCCAAAACCAAAAAATTCAACACAACTAATTAACATAACAAAATTGAGAGTCAACTAATAAATATTCATACCACTATGAGTTTTCCTTTATTTTCTGGTCTGTTGGCGAGTCTAAGTGCGGCTACAGTATTTGCTCCTGATGATATACCAACCTATACAACAAAATGTTTGTTGTATGATTAAAAAAAAGTTGGGGTCGAATATATATAAGCTTATCTTTTTGTACCATTCACATAATGCCACTTAGTAATGGAAAATAGATCAATGATATGAGAGAGTGATAGATATGAAAAACCATCTGTTCGAAATTTTACCATAAGGCCTTCCTTCAATGCCAACTCCCTAGCCATGTTTACCGATTCTTCACTTGAAACCTGCAAACAGTATAAGCATAATTCATGTATAAATTGCCAAAAATGACTAATTATAGTCAATGTTCTGCATCAAAAATATTGGATTCAGTTGAACATAGAGATAATACACTCCGTGCGCTTCTGGTTGTAGTTCTAATTAAACAAAACTCTGCAATTACATAGTTCTTGTGCTATGCAAGAAACAAACACTAATAGTTAAGTGGTTGAAATTTATCCTAACAAGGTAATTAAAAACGGGTTCTGTTCCAGGATAATGCATATTATAATTGTGAAATTTAAAGACCAACATCCGGAGGTCAATATTTTCGTGTGTTCTGCAAGAGAAATGAAGTTTAGAACTCAGCATACCATCAGAACTTCTTCCATTACATCCATGTCAAGGATATCCGGCTTGAATCCAACCCCATTGCCAGTTATTTCATGAGGACCTGTATACAGTATCGATGTTCAGAAATCTATGTAGAACAAATTTACTCATATGCCACAACAAATGGAAAAAAAGAAAGAGGCATGTTATTTGCAACAATATTTTTAGTTCTATAGTTATGATAGGAAGTGAAGTTAATTACCTGGTTTTCCACCATTCAATACATTGCTTTCAGCTGGCTCGATTCCATATATCTAGCAGGACAGGAAAAAATATGCAAGAGCGATGATGTTATTTTGTTTACACGTTAAGCTTGCAATCACATAATGAATTGATTGGCAGGAAAATACCTTGACATTAGGATTTTTCGATTTCAGATATTGTCCAACACCAGAGACTGTGCCTCCACTTCCTATTCCCATGACAAAGATGTCAACATTACCTTGAGTATCTTCCCAGATTTCAGGGCCAGTAGTCTCAAAATGAACCTGTGTTCAATGTCAATGTTGAATTTTTGTTTTTGATATAACGGAAAAGAATTTAAAATGCCCCTCCACTTTAATTATGAAATATATTTATTCTAATTTTTGTTGTACTTTAAGGTCATTCATAGTGGGACCAACCCTTGTCGAAGGGAATCATTGAAAAATTACTCTACATAGGTAAGTCAAATCTTTTTTTTGATGTATAATATATACTAGTGTTGAATCCCTTTGGCTTCCTCATGTGTTTACTTATTTAAATTCTTGAATCCCCTTGGTGAAAATTAATCCTATCTCCATCATCGCATTAATCATGTCTTACTTGCCCTGGACTCAGAAGGAGCTTACCTTACCGTAGACCCTGACCAAAGTGTAAGAGTAGAGGGCATGCATTTGAGCCTGATCTCTAAAATAGTGAGATCCACTTTGGAGCTCCTTCGATGTCAAGGACAACTACGAGATAATTTGCTAATGACAAAGATATGACACTTGCCTTAACTCCGAAATCTACTTTATGAGAGTAGGATCGTCCAAGTCCATATAAGCAGACCATCAGTTCATTCTCCAACCAATGTCGGACTCTAACATCCTCACTCCCACCAACACCACCACCACCACCACGACGCTTAGGCCCAACTAGAGTGTAGATCGTGAGCTCACACTGGAAATGGACCTTACTCTAATACCATGAAAAACATGACACTTGAATCTAACTAAACCCCAAAAACTAGCTTATGAGGACCGGTCAATACCCTAACCACTGTGGGACTCTAACCTACACTGAAAAATATGAAATAATCATAGAAGAATAACATATCATAAAATACAAAACTTGGACATTTTCCGATAATGGTAAGTCTAGTAATAGATGAGGGGGTGGGGGAGGGAGCAAAATGAAGATGGTAAATCACTTACTTGAGTATTGGCAGGATTGGAGAATTGTTGAAGCATATAAGCATTAGGTGTAGATTCCAAAAGATCGTAAGCTTTCTTAATAGTTCCTCCCATTCCTTTAGTTGGATCAGTGATCACTAAATCAGCTCCAAATGCTCTCATGGTTACCCTCCTCTCCAAGCTTGTATACGATGGCATTGTCAAAATCATTTTGTAGCCTTTCATGGCAGCCATAAATGCCATACTTATTCCCATATTCCCTGATGTTGGCTCGATTAGTGTTGTCTGCATATCATCCATAAAATATATAAGACACAAAACTTATGCAACCGTTATCTCGTTCATATTATCTGTCTTTTAAGGTTTTTGTACAGGAAAGAGGCATATTTACTTACTTTTCCAGGGGTGATTAATCCTTTCTTTTCTGCATCATTGATCATAGCAAATGCTGGTCTGGTGGAAAAGGAAAAGCATTTTTTCAAATTTCAAAATGAAACATGTCCAAACGTCCACTTAATATTTAGAAAAAGGTCACAAGAAGTAAAAATGAAAGAAAGTAAAAAACCAAATAATTTACCTATCTTTGATACTAGAAGTAGGTTGCATCATTTCTTGTTTAACAGCAATATAAGCACCACATCCTTCACTCACTTTGTTTAGATACACCAATGGTGTTTTCCCAATGAGCTGAGTTGTGGAAATATTACAATCAATCATATAATTTGCATAATCAGGTCATATAAAATGTAATTATATATAGATCTTCATCATAATCAAAAATTGGTTATATAATAAAATTTCAACTTATGTTGAAGTGTATTTTTACAATGTTGTGCATATAACTTAAGCGGTAAAGTTGTTCTAATGTAATTAGAAGGTCACATATTTGATTCGTAAAAATAGTCACTTGTAGAAATGAAAGATAAGACTTTATATAATAGACTTTTGTGGTTCGATCATTTTCTAAACTCAGTGCATAGCAAGAGCTTAGTGTACGGATCTAACTTTTTTTAAAATAAGTAATCAATCCATCACAATAAATAAATGAATGTTCTCATTTTCCACTTAACTTTGAGCAAAATAGAACATTAAATTAGTGGTAATGATACTCTATTTGTTAATGATGATTAAGGTTCTTGGACCAATATATTTTTCCAAAGATATAAAGCGTGATGAAAATAGCTTCATTTATAAAAACAATAATGCATTAATATGGTGTACAAATCAAAGTTATTTGCACGTGATAGCATTAACTAAATTTTGGAGTTAATTTAGTTGATGTTGTAAAAAAATTGAAGTTAAAATTTTTCTTAACTATAATACTTGTCAAAAATCTAAGATAGGAAAATATTACATTGTATAGCCATCTATAAAAAAAATAGTTAGTAAAATGTATAATTTTGATATATTAATATAATTAAAGTGTATATATATATGTGTATAAAATTAGTATATTTTTTTTTTAAGAAGTACAAAGAATTTCCTTTTTGATTAATCACCTAAAAAAGGTTTTCAACTAATTAGGGAAACCACATATAGCCACTTAAAAATAATTAGTTACTTTTTATAGCTATAGTTTGATATTATAATTTATAGCTACATGTTATTTGGACGAGAGAAGCGAGCGAGACTGAGAGAGAGAGAGGAGAGAGACAAGCAAGACTGGGAGAGAGAGGAGAGAGGCGAGCGAGACTGGGAGAGAGAGGAGAGAGGCGAGAGAGAGGGGAAAAAGAGTAAGAGAAAGCTGAATTGTATATGTATATTGGTTAGATAATTGTATATTATACATATGTAATTGTATATATGGCAAGAGAGGTTGGGAGAGGGAGGAAAGAGGCGAACGAGACTGGGAGAAAGAGGATAGAGGCGAGCGAGATCGATAGAGGCAAGCGAGAGAGGGCAGAGAGTGGGAGAGATGAATTGTATATGTATATAATTGTATATAACTATATATTATCCATATACATTTGTATAAATGGCAAGCGAGGTTGGGAGAGGGAGGAGAAAGGCGAGCGAGAGAGGGAAGAGAGTGAGAGTGAGGTGAATTGTATATATGTAGGCTAAAAAATTGTATATTATACGTATTTATTTGTATATCCTGGCAAATTATACATATACAAACATAACTAATTATACAAACTCGAAGTCAGTCCACGTAATTAATGTATAATGTTAGTCGCGAGTGGCGATTATAGCAAACTATGACTACGATGAATAATTAAATAGTATAAATTTGTTTATCCGCATAATTTTTCCAAATTAAAATGCAGTAGTCAATGTGACGTCTAAAAATAATTAGTTAAGCATTAATATTGCTAGTATATAGTATAATACATATACATTTTATTTGTAACTACACTATTTTTATTACATGTGATACACTTTGATGGTATATAAAATTTAAAAATATTTTTTTTTTATTATCTATCTAATTTAAAAAGTTATTTTTAAAAGTATATTAAAAAATAAAATATATTAATTGAACAGAAAATTGGCCCAAAGCCCGATGCAGGCTTCCGTCACTGATGAGACATTATGATTCTTTGACTTTTAGCACCATTCATAAAAGAATTTGTATTTTACCTTCTCATACAAATTACTATTAAATATTCTTTTAAATTTATTTGAAAATATAATTAATTTCATTTTCTTATTCTTAACCTTGGCATCTATTCAAATTCTGCCACTAATAGTGGTATATTTATATTTAATAACACATAATTTTTTTAAAATACTTATTTAATTGATATTGTTTTATTTAAATGAAAAAAGAGTCAAATATGCCCCTAAACTATTAGAAAAGATCTAGACATACCCTCCGTTAAGTTTGGTTCACTCATGCCCTCGCCATCCAACTTTTGATCCAAATATGCCTTTATGGGCGTTAGTTGTCATGTTTGACATATCCAACTCATTTTTCATTTCTTTAAATATCACATGAAATTGTCTTGTCATTTTGGCCTTACCACATAACATTTATATGAAAAAGAAAAGATATTTCGGACTCATAAACACCAAATCTGATCCATAAATCAACCCTTTTAAATAAATTATCCGACCAACTTTCAATAATTTTGTTGAATTTTAATTTTTTCGATAAATTACAAAAATGAGTAATTGATTAATAAAAAAAATAGAAAAATATGAAAAATGTATAAAATTAACGCCAAAAATTCATAAATAATTATAGTAACCTTAAATTCAATTTAAACACTTTTTTTATATTTTTTTACTAAATCCCAAAATGAGTAATTGATTAATAAAATGTATGAAAAAAATATAAAATTAACGCCCAAAATTAAAAACTAAATACAGTAACCTTAAATTCAATAATTTCAACATTTTTTATTTTTTATTTTTTCGACAAATCTCGAAAATGAGTTTATCAACAAAAAAAATATGAAAAAATATAAAAATTACGCAAAAAAATCATAAATAAAAAATAGAAAAATATGAAGAAAATATAAAATAAAAAAATTATTGAAATTATTGAATATAAGTTTAGTATATTTATTTGTGAATTTTGACGTATATTTTTTATTTTATTTTCATATTTTTCCCTTTTTATTAAAAAATTACTCATTTTCGGGATACGCCGAAAAATATAAAAATTTTAAAAAATTGTAAATTGAAATGTTATTATATTTATTTGTGAACTTTTGACGTTAATTTATATTTTTTTCATACTTTTTATATTTTTTATTAATCAATTACTCATTTTTGAGATTTATCAAAAAATAAAAAATTTAAAAAATATTGAAATGTTAGATTTAAGGTTACTATATTTATTTGTGAATTTTTGGCGTTAATTTTATATTTTTTCATTTTTTTCCTATTTTTTATTAATCAATTACTCATTTTCGAGATTTACCGCAATAATAAAAATTTAACAAAACTATTAAAAATGGGTCGGATAGTAAATTTAAAAGGAGTTGATTTATGGGTCGGATTAGGTGTTTATGAGTCCGAATATCTTTTCATTTTCATATAAATGTTATGTGGTAAGGTCAAAATAATATGGTAATTCCATATGTCATTTAAAGAAATGAAAAATGAGTTGGACATGTCCAACATGACAACTAACGCCCATAAGGGCATATTTGGACCAAAACTTGGACGGCGAGGGCACGAGTGAATCAAATTTTAAACAAAAGGTATCTCTAAATCTTTTCGAATAGTTTAGAGCCATATTTGATCCTTTTTCCATTAAAAATTAACAAGTTTGAAAATATTTCTTTGTTAAATTTTGTGTGCAATCAAATTGTTCCCTCTATTTATTTTTACTAATTATATTTAGGATTAGCAATTTAATTAAAAAAATTAATATAATTATTTTACTACAATGTCTCTATTCACTTGATGTCTAGTAATTATATCTTGAATCGTAACTTAGAAATACAAATAATTAATATTAAAAATAAAATATAAAGATTATATATTTTTGATTTGTGAAAAGTGACAAATGAAAATAAAAATATATATTAACATAGCGAACACTTAACAAGTGAATGAATAAAATGGTCTTTTTATCATTATATGTCTCCTTACTAAGAATAAATATTCTTCAATACTTTACCATTTCACAAAATCAATACATAATAATATTATTTTTCATATTTTATCTTCGAGAGTTATTAACCCTTAAGAGTATGTATAGAATTTTAATTAACACAAAATAACCAAGTAAACGAGTAACTAATTAATGATTGATATAATAAATTTACTATGAATCCTTATTAAATTATAAAGTGCACGAATTAAAAATTTCTGTTTCTCAAGAAATTTTTAACTTTTTTAAAATTAATAAATTAAAAAAATTATTATTTTTTTAATTTGTCAAAACGAAGACAAATAAATAAAAAAGAAAAATTAGATGAATAATTAGACACATAGGAAGTACTTATTTGTTTATTTTCATGACATAATTTAATTGGACACCAAATTAAAGAGTAAAAGAATTCTCCTTCAAATTTTTAATCTAAAATAAGTCATTTAATGGCACAGGTTCCAAGAGAAAACGTCATATACTATTTGCACTTTTAAGATCTGTTTTTTCTACTCCCTCCGTTTCATCGTTGTCCTTATTTTAGATTTTACCTTTTTCAAGAAAGTAGGTAAACTTTTTTTATTTAGCGTTTTCTTAACAGTCAAGCTTTTAAATAATTACTTGATTATTTTGTGTTAATTTATCTTCTTTATAGGTATATTAATTTAAAAATAAACGAATAATTATAAATTACTTGGTACTATTTAGAACCAGGGTACCAAAGAATATACAAAGAGAAAAAGTAAAAACAAAAATGGGTCATGTGGGTTGTGCCCGACTGTTACCGGGTTTAATAATGGCGGAATAAAAAAAATTTCAATAAAAAAAATTTAAAATTTGAAAATATAATCACATAAAATAACCTTAGAACTACATATATATACTTAAATATAATTTTTCTCTGAACGAGATTCAGATGAATCGCTGGTGGCTCCGCTATTGGGTTCTGGCTCCGCTACCGGGTTCAAACGGTGTATTCAGGTAAATTGGATTAATTAAAAGCTAATTCAGCATTAAATTAGAAAAACATTAACAAAATTTAACCAAAGAGTATAACAGATCTTAGAAGAGTAAATTATCTACAGCTCGAAGCACTGAGAATATGAAGAAATAGAGGGTAAAATTTACTAACTTGAGAAACTTGAGTTTTGATTTTGGTACCAGGAAGGTACTTTGGCAGATCTCTTAGCCTCTGAACAAATGATGCTTCACTCGAATAAAATCTTCTCCTCACCAACGACGCCATTGATGAAATTTATTTGAAGCCTGTAAATGTCTATCTCTCTTCAAATTTCAAAAGATAAAATACCCCTTTTATAATGGAAAATTACGGTATATACAGATGAATTTTTCCTATACCTAAAAATAGAATTTTGTTAGTATAATAACTATTTATTTTTGGCCGAGCTTGTTATCTCTCTCCTTCTCTCTAAAATAATTGTCCATCTTATTATATTTCACGTCTCTTCAGAAATTAGATAAATTTATCATTTTATACTTAGAGTGTGTTTGGTATGAAGGTTCTGGAAAATATTAACCAATTTTTCCATGTTTGATTGGAATAAAAGTTTTGAAAAATATTTTTCAAATCAACTTATTTTCCTCAAAATTAAGGAAAATGACTTTCCTTCAAAAATTAAGGAAAACATTTTTCATAACTCTCCTCCAATTTCAAATTAATTTTTTTTGGGAAAAACATCAATTTAAATAAAAATTTTCAATTTCAAAATTTTATTTTTTTCACCTTATCCCTGACCCTACCCACTCCGCCAGCCCCCTCAACCCCAACCCCTCCCCAAAAAATTAATTTTACTTTTTAAAAATATTTTCAACTTCAAATTTTTATTTTTAAACTCCTACTCCTCCCCCTCCCGGCCAGCCCCCCTACTAGCCCCCACCAACCCCAATCCCCAAAAAAAATTAATTTTATTTTTTAAAAATACTATCAACTTCAAATTTTTATTTTTTCACTCCTATCCCCTCCCCTTCCCCTCCCCCGCCCCCACCCCACCCTCCACCACCATCCAAAAAAATAATAATTTTGATTTTGAAAAATATTTTCAATGTCATAAATTATTTTTTACCCTAGTAAAATTAAAAAATGTCTCTCAAAAATATTTTTCATTCATAAATCAAACACTAAAAATCATTTCTAGAAAAATATTTTCTACTCACCAACCAAATATGAGAAAATAAGTCCAAAATCTACTTGTTTTCCCGGAAAACATTTTCCATGGAAAACATTTTCCTCCATACCAAACACACCCCTAGTGTTTGTTTCAGTTGACTTGTTTTAAGTAGTTTTAAGTTAAAATAGTTTTAAAGTAATTTTAAAGTGTTTGAGTAAAGTTTAAAAATAGTTATACACGCTTATTTTAAGATCAATATAAGTCAAACGTCATAAGTTAGAAATTTTATCTTACGATTTTTGGCTTATAAGTCAAAAGTGAAAATTCAATCCAAACAAACTATTTAATATTTTCTTTGTCTCAATTTTTATGACATCTTTTATGTGTAAGAGTCAAACAATTTGAGTTTAACCAAAAATTTATACATGAAATCTTTATTTTTTAAAAATGAAATTTATATATTTATAAACTACGTAAAAAATACTATGAGTTACAATAACTAATAAATTAAAATGCTTATAAAATTTATAAAAAATTTACAATAAAAAATAGACTTATTTGATTCTTGAAATCCAAAATATATCTATACATCCAAAATATCACATATAGAGATAGTAACTGTTTGAAGTTAAATTTTTAATAAAATAAACATAAATTAATTTATTTTAAAATTAAATTGATCAACAAATATATATTAATAGTTTATTTTTTCTTATATATGTCAAATTTAAACGACCAAGGATAAAAGAAATAAAAAAATAAAATGGGCACGTTTAGTTAGGAAGGTGGACCTGTGATGGCTCAAAGTGGGTATAACAAAATAGTGTATGCCGCCGCTATAGACATTGGTCAAATATCAATTTCAACTTTTCTTATTCGGTCTTTAATTATTTATTTATTTTAAAATTTACATATTTATTGAAATAATTATAAAGTTATTAAATAGACGTATTAAAAATTTAACATTTTTAAAATTTATATTATTTTTTTAAAAAATTGAGTATATAATATGTAAAAAATTATCTCTTTTTGATTTGTTAAAATAAAATAAAAAAATAAGTAAAAAAGAAAAAATAATTAAAAATATAAGGAGTACTACTACAAATTATTGTAGTTCTTAAATTATCATCACACTCATTACAAGTTGAATGTTTTACTTTGTCTAAAAAAATTGTTAGGTGAAAAAGTCATACAATTTGTAATAAATTATTTTTTTTAAAGTAAAATTAATATTAAGTTAAATTAGTATCAAATATAGAAAAAAATATTTTTTATTTGGATTAAAAATAAATCATATAATTAAAATAAATAGAATGTCAAATAATGATTTTTTTCTAAGAAAAAAAGTTTTAAGTCTCAAAAACATATCTATGCCTTTTTTTCTTAAAAAAAATTTTAAGTCTCAAAAACATATCTATGCCCCTTCCTTTTTTTTTTTTTTTTTTGCTATTACAGTCTTTTTTAGTTAAATATCGCAAATATATCTAAATTATGAAAAACCAACCGCAATGTTGACTGATCCAAATATGTATATAGATTTACTTAGACTTGTCTGACCTTGATTTTTCATATGTGAAATGATGTATTTTGATTTATATTTTCAGCTAAGATTGTTAAATGTGTTAGTTATATTTTGCTAATTTTTATTACAGTGGAACTGCCTTCCACCTGAAATTTATATTTTCTTTAAGAATAGTGTAATATCATATTATTACATATTATTTGAGGTGTATTTATCAAATTTATGAGTGATTACTTAGATAGGTACTCATACTCTAAATATTTTGGATAAAAATTTAAAAAAATTGAGTAGTTTAAATATGTTTGTGACCTTTTACTCATAATAGAACAAAGGAAATTAAATACTTCTGGAAGAAAAAAAAAAGGGAGAGAGAGTGTTTACTGTATACTTGTGGAAGAAAAAAAAGGGAGAGAGAGTGTTTACTGTGATGGCACATGTTCCCTTGATTGATGCTTGCGTATGTAATGATATAATCCAAGTATATTTTAAAAATATAACCTAAAGTGTGTGTTGTGGGGAGGGGGGTTGTGTGATATTGTGACAAATTAAATTTCCAATGCTTACAAATTTACCATCAAAAGGATTCAGAAGAAACATCCTTTCACTTCTAATTTTAAATTTTTGGTTTGAATTATATGTATATAGAGAGATATGGGGTATATATATATATATATATATATATATATATAGATAGATACATAGATAGATAGATATGGGGTGTAGGGGAGGGGGTTGGGGAGACCTTCTAAAACCTTGCACTTGCCTCCGTTTCATTTAACCTAAAATATGTCTCCTCCATAGACCAAATGACTTCATTTAGTTGTTGAACATGTTGTGTCCTTCCAATGGACTTATTTTTCTTTTTTAAAAAAAGATTAAGTCATCAGCAGCCCCTTAAAGTGATTCTCATAATTCACTTAGACACTTCAATTAATATTAGTATCAATTGAGCATTTTTACTTATATAATAATCATTTCTATTACATATTTTTTATAATCAACAAAAAATATGAAGTGTGTGTGATACACTTGCATGATGTGGCAACACGACCAATTAAAAAATAACATTTGGCATTGGGCCCAAAAATTATAAAAAAGCACATATTTAATATCTAATTATTTAAAAAAGAAAAAAAAATGAAAATGTCAACCTATTCTACCCCACCTTACCCTACCCCATTCCAACCCCCTTTCATCTTCATCTTCTTCCCTAAACACATTCTTTCTCAAATTACAAAATCTTATTCTTTTCAAATAACTTCAAGATTAATTTTCTTTTTCATACTAAGAGTGAAGAAGAAAAAACTTTTGTAGGCGGTTATTCAACTCTACATTGATGACAAAATGAAATTGATAGCTTCAAAATTATTTCTTTCAAAAATTTTTAAATCATTTTTGATAAACTTAATGACCATGTATGAATTTGAGTAAAAATCTTTGTTCGAAAATTGTGATAAATAAATATCGGCTAACTATTTTTATATGTAAAAATCATTTATCTTTTTTCATCTTCTTCATACTTGTTGCTTATTTTTATGAGATTTGAAATAAATCATACGAAGACTTTTTTTTAAATCTGAATCTTTAAAGTTAATTTTCATTCATCTTCATATTTGGAAGATATAAATTTTTTGTATATAAAAAAAGAAAAAAGTGTTGGAGCTAAAATAAAGAAATTTTATAAACTAAACCATGAAGAAGATGATAGATAGGCAGTGGTTTCTTTTTTGAAAAAAGTGTAAATAAGGAAGAAGATATTTTTTAGTTAATTATAACGTCAAGTGTCAATAAAAAAAGAAAAAATGTAAAAAAAAATAAAAAAGACATTATTTTAAGTCTTTTCACGCGCTTCAGGAAACTGCAATACATGTTTTTTGTCATATCAACATTTTGTATCTAATAGGTACATATTTTGAACAATTTAGGTATTCAATAGGTACAAGTCTCAATTGAAATGTCTAAATGAATTATACGAATAACTTTACGGGACGATATATCACTTTAAGCCTTTTAAAAAAATAGGAATGACAAAGGGGCGGGCAGACCCGCATTAACCTGCAATGACTTCTCACCCCGCCCTACATATCCTACACTAACCCCATTTTCCTAAGCTACTCCACTATCCCCAACCCACCTACTACCTCGATTTCCCTCTACTACCCCAACCCATTCCCAGGAAAAACAATCAAAAACACCCACACACTACTATATTAATACTACAAAATACACACCAACAGATACAGTGTCATAAATCAGAAAAACGTATAGAAAAAGAAAAAAAATCTGCACAAACACACAACACACGAAGCCAAGAAAAAACAAACATACGCCAGAAAAAGAAAGAAGAGGAAGAAACATTTCATTTTGTTTAAAAGCTTCATAAATGCATCGGAAAAGGATCAAAATTGGCCCTGAACTAAGTGAAATAGATCACTTGTATTCTTCGTTACATTTTGAGATAAAAAATGCCTCCGTTATTATCCCAAGAGACCACAAATACACTCAAGAGTTAATATTCCATATTGTTTTTTTGACTTGGCAAGCCATATGGAACTAATTTTCCACCTAAGCATTGCCAACTAGGATTTACTACAAAAGAACTAGACCTTTAGCGGCGACCCACAACAGTCCAAAAAATCGTCACTAAAGGTCAAGTTCTTTTGTAGTGAATCTTAGTTGACAACGCTTAGGTGGAGGGATTAGTCGCATGTGGCATGCCATGACACTAAAATATTGGGGTGTTAACTCTTGAGGGTATTTGTGGTCTCCTAGGATAACAATGGGGTATTTTTTATCCCGAAATATAATAGAGGGTATAAGTGGTCTATTTCGCTTAGTTCAGAGGCAATTTTGACCCTTTTTCATAAATACATTCACTTCTTTTTTTCCTTTCCATTAATCATATAAATACAACACATATACCACTACATACTATCTACAAAAAGATTCAATGGGTGTTTTCATTCGACTCAACAACATCAGGAGCCTAAATTGAAATTGAAGAGAGGGGTCGTGATATTTTTTTTTCAATCATATATACTTTTATTTAAAATTTACTTTTCTAGCTATTTTAGATGCAAAATCATCAGGTACGGTCTTATAATCAATTTGTTTTGATAATTCTTTTTTCTCAAATGGTAATATAGTCAATGCATTCAATCTCTCTTGAGACATTGTTGATCTTAAAGAAGATTTTTATCAATTTTAATTTCGAAAAAACTTCTTTCGGTTGAGGTAATGGTTAAAAGAGTTGTCAACATTATTCTATAAAAAATATATGTATTTGAAAGAATCAAGTCTTTTTATTTGATTGACTATTTTCATTAGATAGCTACCTTGTACTTGTATTATTTCGCTTTAACACTTTTAATTCAAAAAAAAAAATCTAAACTATTAATATCAGAATAACTAGTACATGCTAAAGAAAGTTCAAGGTAAAACAATATTTTTAAAATTCACATCATCTCAATATTTAAATATGAAATAAAAAATATTTTCATATGCTTCAATTGGTCCGAATCTATTTTGAATTGAAAAAATAGTTTAATCTACCCTATAAATATAAAACAATAAACACTAAAAGATTCTTCAAGGGACTGTGGTTTCGCTATCCATATTTTCATCAAATTGTTTCTTACAAAATTCAGGTTTATTTTCATCTCATATGCAATTTCTTTAGCAGAAATCATAACACTCCTAGTACGTATAATTTTTTTTTAAAAAAAATAACATATATAAGTAATTGTTTTTTATAAACTTGGGGCCCCAAGTGATGACTTTAGTGGCCTAGAGGTTAAGACGGCCCCGAGTGTTTTAATCGAGGCACGGTCAAGATTTTGGCGTACTTATTCTCTCTATTTTCTTCATTTTGAGGTGTAACTTTGTCTTAAATCTTTAATTTATTCATGAAATTTGATGTAACTATGTGATATGTTTTCTTACACTTTTGTTTTATTCATAATTTGATTAAAATGAACAATGTGTTAAATGTTATATCTCTTTAATGAATGTAAGTAGTTTTATTTGGTGGCCACCTAAAGCAGTTTGGGCAACAGAGAGGAGCTACAAAGGAAGTGATTGATACTTCGAGGATCCGAGAATTCTTGAGGATGAATCCTCCAAGTTTACAGGTTCAAACACAACTGAGGATCCAGAGAGTTTTTTTGAGGAACTGAAGAAGGTATTTGAGGTTACGTATGTTCCCGATACTAAGCGAGTTGAACTTACTACATATCAACTGAAGAGTTTCACTAACACTTGGTTTGACCAATTGAACAAAGGTAGGGTTGAGGATGCCCCACCTGTGAGTTGGGCATGTTTTGAGGAGACCTTCTTGGGGTGTTTCTTCGCCCGAGAACTGAAAGAGGTTAAGGTAAGAAAATTTATCACCGTTAAGCAGGTTTTCTTGAGTGTTCATGAGTATAGGTTGAAGTTCACCCAACTATTCCGTTATGCTCTGGAGATGGTTGCAAATATGAGAAGTAGAATGGGTGTGTTTGTTGCTAGAGTGTCTCGTCTATCAAGAAATGAGGGTAGGTCAACTATGCCAATTGGGGACGTGGATATATCAAGATTAATAATCTATGTGCAGCAGGTTGAAGAAGAGAAGGTGAGGGATAGGGAAGAATTCAGAAATAAGAAAGTTAAGACAGGAAATAAGTCCGGGCAACAAAAAAGTAATGTGAACCGTTCGTCCTTTCAGCAAAAACAAAAGGGACCTACACCGTTATCTTCTAGTGCACCTGTACCTAGAAACAAAAGTGAGTATAATGGTCAGAATTTCCAATGATTCAAAGCTAGACATACAGTCTCAAGGTAGTGTGGAACAAAGAGGTAACTTGGCTCTTACATGTGCTAGGTGTGGTAAAATCCACCCAGACAAGTGTCGTGATGGCCAGTCAGGTTGTTTCAAGTGTGGGCAAGAGGGTCACTTCATGAAAGAGTGCCCTAAGAACAGACAAGGTAGAGAAAATCAGGGCAATAAATACCAATATTCATCAGTTTCTCCATCAGACAGGACTGCACCTGGAAGATCTACTTCCGGTACTGGTGGAGGAGAAAAATATCTCTATGCAATCACTAGTCGCCAAGATCAAGAAAACTCTCCAGATATTGTCACTGGTATCATCGAAGTCTTTATTTTGATGTGTATGCTTTGCTAGACCGAAGAGCAAGTTTATCTTTTGTAACCCCCTATGTTGCAAATAAGTTTGATGTTCTTTTTGAGGAATTCTTTGAACCCTTTTGTATTTTTACACCTGTTGGAGAGTCTATTCTAGCTGAGCATGTATAACGTGATTGTTTTATTTACATCAATACAAGGACACGATGACTGATTTAATTGAGTTAGACATGGTAGATTTCGATACAATTCTAGGTATCGACTGGTTTCATGTCTGTTATGCCTCCATTGATTGTAGAACTCGAGTCGTTATGTTCCAGATTCCTAATGAGTCAGTATTAGATTGGAAAAGTAGTTCAGTAGTGCCTAAGGGTCATTTCATTTCGTACCTTAAGGCAATGAAGTTAAGTTTCTAAGAGGTGTGTCTATCACTTAGTTTGTGTTAATGACTCTAGTGTTGAGATACCTCATATACAATCAATCCAGTGGTAAAAGAGTTTCCAGAAGTCTTTCTAGATGATTTACTCGAGTCCCTCTTGAGAGAGAAATAAACTTTTTATAGAGATTATTTCAGATACTTTTCCTATATTTTTTCTGCCATATAGAATGGCACTAACAGAGTTGAAAGAGCTTAAAGAGCAGTTAAAAGATCTCCTAGATAAAGTCTTTATTCTACCAAGTGTCACACCTTGGGGTGATCCGGTCTTATTTATGAGAAATAAAGACGGTTCCCTAAGAATGTATATAGATTACAATCAGTTGAGTAAGGTTACCATCAAGAACAAATATCCTATTTCCGAGAATTGATGATCTTTTCTATCAACTTCAGGTTACCACCTATTTGATCTCAGATTTGGCTACCATCAATTAAGAGTAAGGGAATTTGATATTCCCAAGACAACTTTCAAAACCCGTTATGGTCATTATGAGTTTTTGGTTATGTCCACTGGGTTGACCAACGCACCTGCGACATTCATGGTCCTTATGAATAGAGTTTTCATACATTATTTAAATTATTTGTTATCTTCTTCATTGATGACATACTAATCTATTCAAGGAATGAAGAAGATCATGCTAGTCATCTCAGAATAGTTCTCCAAACTTTAAAAGATAGAGATTTTTATACAAAGTTCTGTAGGTTTGAGTTCTAGCTTGAGTTTGTGGCACTCTTAAGCCACATTGTTGGGTTTTATTTGCCCTGATTTCTTACCATAAATAGGTTTTCCTTTTAAGAAAAGGTTTTGGATTGACTAATCCTTTTTCTGGTAGGAAAAGGTTTAGGACTCTATAAATAGAGGCATGTTCCTTCTAACTTAATCAGCATTCACAATGTAGTCTTAAAGGCTTTGAGTGTTTTGGTTAGGGGGAGAATTTATGGGTCACAATCTTGATATGTTATCACTTGTGTGAACCTCCCATGTATTCCGAGTGAATTGGTTGAGGTTGTTTCCCTCTGTATTTTGTACTCTCATATTTATAGTGGATTGTTCATCTCCTTTGTGGACGTAGGTCGATTGAGCGAACCACGTTAAATCTTTGTGTCTTTTGATATATTTATCGTTATTTTCTTACTCGTGATCTTTCGAGGTTTGCTTTGCTAGCTTCCATATTTACACGTACTTATTTTCGATCCTAACACACATTGTGTCTGGAGAGAGAATTAAAGTTGATAATCAGAAAATAGAGGTAGTTCTGAATCAGCCTAGACCCATATCTCTAGCTGATATTAGGAGTTTCTTAGGTTTGGCTGGATATTATAGAAGGTTCATAGAGGGGTTCTCATTTTGTCCAATTTGACCAAGTTGACTCAGAAAATAGTGAAGTTTCAATGGTTTGAAGCTTGTGAGAAAAGCTTTAAGAGGTTAACTACTGCCCAGTGTTGACCTTTATAGAAAGTACTCAAGGTTTTGTGGTATATTGTGATGTATCCAGAGTTGGTTTGGGTTGTGTATTAATGCTGAATAGGAAGGTTAATTATAACCTATGCCTCTAGACAGTGGAAAGTTCATGAGAAGAATTACTCAACCCATGACTTAGAGTTGGCGGTTGTAATATTTGATTTGAAAATATGACGCCATTATCCATATAGTGTTCATGTGGATACGTTCACCGATCACAAGAGCCTTCAATATGTGTTTACTCAGATAGCGCTTAATGTCAGAGAAAGGAGGTGGTTGGAATTACTCAAGGATTATGACATGATTATTTTCTATCGCCCATGTGAGGCTAATGTTGTTGTTGGTGCTTTAAGCAAGTTATTTATGGGTAGTACCGCCCATGTTGAGAAAGAATTGAGAGAGCTAGCGAAAAATGTGCATAAGCTTGCACGATTGGGAGTCTGACTATTCGATTCTTGAAAAAGGAGAGCAGTAGTGATAAATGGGTCTGAATCATCATTAATATCAAAAGTGAAAGAGAAGCAAGAGAAAGATCCTATTTTTCTTGAATTGAGGGTAAATGTTCATAAAGAAAAAGTATTAGCTTTTGAACTAGGAGCAGATGGGAATTGAGATATCAAGTAGATTATGTGTACCAATGATGGATGGACTCCAAGAAAGGATCATGGAGGAATCTCATAGATCTAGATATTCCATTCGTACGGGTAGTAGGAAGATGTATGATGATTTGAGAAAAGTCTATTGCTAGAGTAGTATGAAGAATGACATTGTCAAATTTGTTGCTAATTGCCCCGAAATGCCAACAAGTTAAAGCAAAACATCAAAGTCCCGGTGGTTTGTCTAAAAAATTTTGAACTTTTGGAATGTAAGTGGGAGATGATTAATATGAATTTCATCACAGGTTTTCCAAGGTCTCGTAGGCAGGATGATTTTATTTGCATTATTTCGATAGAATGACATAATCAACCCACTTTTTCCGATAAAGACTACCCATTGAACAACAGATTATGCTAACTTGTATCTTCAAGAGGTAGTAAGAATTCATGGGGTGACAGTCTCTATTATTTCAAACAAAGGTGCACAATTTACTGCTGAGTGTTGTAAGTCCTTCTAAAAATGCTTGGATTCAAAGGTGAACTTAAGTACCACATTTCATCCTTAGACTGATGGGCGAGCAGAGCGCACTATTAAGACCTTACAGATATGTCTAGGGCGTGCGTGATCATTTCCAAAGGTAATTGATATGATCACCTATCTCATCGAGTTCTCTTATAACAATAGTCACCAATTTAGCATCCAAAAATGGCTCCTTTTGAAGCTCTTTATGAGAAAATATACAGATATCCTATTGGATGGTTTGAAGTTGGTAAAGCTAGGTTGATAGGACCAAATTTAGTTCATTAATCTATGAAGAAGGTAAATGTGATTTAAGAGAGGTTGAAAATGGTGCAGAGTCGTCAGAAATCCTACACTGATAATAGGAAAAGGGAGTTAAAGTTTGAAGTAGATGATTGGGTGTACTTGAGAGTTTAAACCCATGAAAGGTTCTATGAGGTTTGGTAAGAAAGGGAAGCTTAGTCACTGATATATTGACCTTAACATAAAATCAAAAATGATGGGTAATGTAGCTTATGAGTTGGAGCTACCACAAGAGTTAGTCGCGGTTCATCTGGTATTTCATATCTCCATGTTGAAGAAGTGAAGGGGCGATCCTTCATTGATCATACTAACTGAAGATATTGGGATCAAGGATAGCTTATCTTATGATAATATTCTAGTCTAGCTTCTAGATAGCCAAGTTTGCGAGTTGAAGACCAACGAAGTACCATCAGTCAAAGTCCTTTGGAGGAACCAATTTATTAAAGAAGCTACTTGGGAAGCTAGATGAGGATATGAAGAAGATAAATTTATATCTCTTCGAATCTGGAAAAATTTCATACCAATGTACTAATTCTCTTCTTATTACTCTTTAATTTATGAATTGGCATGTTGTGTTTACATTGCTTGTTGCGTGTCGCGCTCCATTTTTCGCAAAAACAGGTTTTCTGCACGACCTAACAACTCTTTTCGGATTTTGAGTTTGGAGTCGCCATCTAACGAATTAAGGCGCGTTAGGGCACCTATCTAACCTAACAAAGTCTAGCTAAGGTCACCGAGCCAGAGATCGGGGTAAGGGTTCAAATTATCTCGAGGGGAAGGTGTAGGCATCCCTCGTGGTCTACAAATGTGGGTCCCGACCGTATCTCATGCAATCTATGTAGGTGTTACAAGTAGCAATCGAGGTCACTTCATTATTATTTAATAATATACTTGCTAAGTGATAACAAATATAAAACAATTAAGACTATTTTATTATTTTTTATTAATTTAGATATGCAAGGCTAGGTGATAGCAATAAATAATTAATCAAATTTATTTTTTTATTTATTTTAACATATGAGACTATGTTATAAACAAATCGAACAAATAGCTTATGTTATTATTTCAATTAATATTAAGCATGCTAGAAGGTGATAGAAATAATAAAGACAACAAATACTAATCAATTAGATAAAGATAAGCGAGGAGACAAAAATAGACAAATAGATAAGCCGATAAATTTTTTTATTTTTTTTATTTTAAGCTACCCCAAATAAACAATTAAGATTACTTCAATTATTTATCATTTGAGCATATGATCTATGTGATAAACAAAAATTGTAAATATTAAGCAATTAATATGTGCGAAAGTAAAGTTTTGAAAATTGAGCAAGTTTTGAATAGGAATTCTTATTTTAAAAAAATGTTACAATTTTGATTTGAGGTCGGTCTTAGAAAAAATAATAATAGTTTATAATTTTGAAAATGATTTAAAAGATTTAGTTTGCATATAGGCACATGAATATTTACATATAAATACACATAATTCCTTTAAAAACCATGGGTAGGTGGTACTTTCCGGGACGCGTCGGTTTAATTTAAAAATTGAAACTAGACCTCGTAATTCCTTTGACTTTTCCACTAACGGTAAGTTAAGAGATAGTGCTTATAATTTATTTTTAAAAGTAAACAGTGTCATAATCAATCCAAAGTTTTAAAGGAGGACTGAATAATGACTTTTAAAAAAATCATGTTGCAAAACTTAAAAACTAGTAGAACATTAATGTAGTAAATTTATAAAATACAAAGATTTTACTATGAAATATATTCAAAAGCCAAGTAATTTGTTAGATACATCAAATGCTTTTATTTTATTATTATTATTATTTTAAGAAAACAACATATTGCATCATAAGTGCGAAATCTTCAAGAGGACAAATAAGATTACTAATTAATAATATTAGCTAATTTAAGAGGGGGCAAAAATATGCACAATAAATTTTATTGGAGAGGGTATGCAAAAAAAATTATTTACAAACCTACAAACATGATTTCTCAGTGAACATATGGAAATTAGTAAGGTTTACATTAACAATCATGACATCGATACTTTTACAAGGTTTGCTTTCTCTTGTTAAGTTTATTAGCATGCTAAAAAAATATTAATAACATATAAAAGTTAAGATCTAGGTTACTAACTTTATTAATGTTACAAGCCCACATTGGTTCAAACTGATCAAACAAGACAAACAAATAATTGATTATAAATAGACTATTTGGGTGATTACAATATGTTGCCTATTCTAATGACATTAGTAATAGACGGAAAATTTATATCAATCACATAGTAAAAAAAACATAATAAGCAAAGAAACCAAAGACGAGAACAGAGGAAAGATGAAGGGGAAGGGGAGAAGACAATGACGAGAGGGAGAGAGGGGGATTAGGCGGGGAAGAGGAAGACGAGAGGGAGAGAGGGACGCTGCCAGCGGTTGCTGGCTGGTGTCTTCTTCGCCGGTGGGGGCTGCTGCCAGCAATGGTGGTCCTCGCGATCAGCTGCTACTGAGATAGGAAGAGAGGAAGATGATGGAGGCAGAGAGAAGGACAGGAGAAGAACTGGAGAGAGAGGAGAAGAAGAAGCGACTGGAGAGAAGGGAAGAAGGGGATGACGGGAGAGGGAGAAAGGGGCGGCAGGAGAGGGAGAAGGGGAGGAAGAGGACGAGTTGGAGAGAGAGAGAAGGGGAGGAAGGGAGAGAGAAGAGCAGCGGTGCTACTTGGTGTTCCCGTCTGGCTATCTTCCTCGCCGGAAAAAATGGAGGAGAGGGAGAGAGAAGGGAGAGGGGAGGCGGACGGAGAGGAAGAGGAGGGAGAAGAATGGGTTAAAATTTTAGGTTTTGGGGTCCTTTGGTGTTGAGAGGATATGAGAGTTAATAACAACCGTTAGATTAGATAGAGATGGAGGGTTAGGATTTGATCTAGGATTTATTTTTTAAGATGGATGGATGAGATGAAGATGAAAAATTAAAATCAAATTGGTTGGAGGATTGGAATGACTAAAATTGCAATTTATTTGGCTAGAATTCAAATGAAAGAGTGGCTATGATTGTAATAAAATTTAATTGGAGTTGCTAGAATTGAAATAAATTAGTATAGAATAGGCTAGAATTTAAATAATTTTTAGGAAAGTGTAGAAACTACTATTTAATTAAAATACTACATATATTAAATTATTTTTATATAATTGAAAATCATTTAAATTTTTAAAACATTTGAAATTCATGAATAATTTTTAAATATTTATGAATATTTACAATAATTTTATTAAGTGAACATACTAGAATATATAATTTTCAAGCAAAAATTGATTAAAATTCTAGACTTCAAATAGATTTTAAAATACGTATTTAATCGAATAGTAATCCTAAAAAGGGTCAAAGATCGGTCAAAATTGGTGTCAACAGCTGCCCCTTGATTGATTGAGAATGAAGAATGAATTGTCAGGCAAACAATGTTGACTTAGTAGCCGATTTTGTCCGACCAACGAGAGATGTCAGTTGGATCAATTGAAACGATATAGAGTTGAAAAGGGATACGACCGAGGCTTTGGTATTAAGTCGCCTACATATCTCTGGTTATACGAGAATCAGGTCGTGTGTAGTTTTAGATTCAAGAACAAATGAAACTCTTTAAAAATTGAAAGAGCGCTAAGGTATTCGGAGGGCACGATATTCGCTTGAATGGATAAGATTAGCGCAACGAGAAGAGAGAGATAGAGTGGTTAAAAGAGCATGACAGAGAAGCGAGAAGAGCATGATAGAATGAGGTTATCAGCCTTTGAGCAAGGTTGGGAGTATGAAAAGTGAAGAATTGATAGGGTCTTCGTTGTGATAGATGATAGCATGATAATTGTAATCAAGGGGCGATCAATCATATCTGCAAATTCTAGATAAAATGTTAGCTTATAAATAAATAAAGTATGAACAATCATGATAAACTATGTGTTCTAAATAAATGACAAGCAGTGATAAGAAGAGTATCTGCTTTGAGATGCCCTTGATAGTCTTTAACTTCTTGAAGGATTAAACCCATATCTGAAGAATAACGTCAAACTCTAATAGATTTGATAGTATAGCGATATAATACTATAGACGGAAAATGTATGGTTGTAACGAGAGTCTAAGCATCATTTTAAGGCGGACGAGCCTAAGTGTCATTTTAAGGCGGACGACCTAAATATCGTATAAAGCGGACGAACATAAATGTCCTATGAGGCGGACGAGCCTAAATGTCATTTTGAGGCGGACGAGCCGAAATCCTATATGATGGATAAGCCTAAATGTCGTTTTAAGGCGAACGTGCCTAAATATCGCATTGTAAGGCGGACGAGCCTAGATATCGCATTGTAAGGCGGACGAGCCTAAATGTTGCATTGTAAGGCGGAAGAGCCTAGATGTCGCATTATAAGGTGGATGAGCCTAGATGTCGCATTGTAAGGCGGACGAGCCTTGATGAAGAGACAGTAAGTTACAGTGGCGAGTTGAATCCGAAGATATCTTTATGGTAGCCTGAACGATGGTTGAGTAGTGAAACGATAGTGCGAGTAGCCATGAATATGACAGAACTTTTGTTTGTAAGAAAGGGAACAACCGTTCAAAAAGCAGCTTTGTCTTTAATCTGCATAGCTGTAATTTGACTTAAATAGAATGGTTAAAGCAGAATAAGCGGTAAATGTAAACATGATACACTTTCCCATGTCGATCATGATTTTTGCCATAAGACTATGAAAAATGATGTCTTAGGCTATGATGTCTAGGTCCATGATACGCAAAATGTATCCCTAGGTCATGAAAATATTGTCTGCAGGCTATGAAAATGACTCATTTAAACTATGACACCTTCGGATCATGATAGACACAAATTAAACCCTTAGGCCATGATATGATGTCTGTAGGCTACGAGGATGATGCCTTTAGACTATCATGCCTTAGGAATATGACAAGCATAAATTAAGTCCTCATGCCATGACATGAGGTCCGCAGGCCATGAAAGATGATGCCTTTGGAGGATGACGCCTTTGGAATATAAGTAATGAGTAAAGAGAGCGTATCTGTTTTTGGCATCTGTTAATTCTTGTGATTTGATTTGATTCGGGCACATGCAAACTTTGAGCACGATGCAATCTTGGTCTTATGCCAACTTCGGGCGCAATACAGTCTCGAGCACAATACGATGATGCATTTCTTCGGGCACATGCATTATCGGGCACATGCAATGATGTGTTTTTTCGGGTGGTAATAATATCGGACACATGCAATGATGCATTTCTTCGGGCACCTGCAATATCGGGCACATGCAATGATACATTTCTTCGGGCACATGCAGTATCGAGCATATGCAATGCACTTCTTCGGGCACATGCAATGATGCACTTCTTTGAGCCTAAGTCAATCTCGTGCACATGCGATGATGCGATTCTTTGATCATAATGTGATATCGGGCATAATGTAGTCATGAAAGACTAGATCTCAGGCGTATTGCAACTTCTTAGTTGAATGAGGAGGGTATGTAATAGCTTGGACATCCGCCTTGTTGGAACGGTCGAGTGTCATTTGTCTGGCTCAAAAGTGGTATGTTGATTGTTGAAATTACCTTTGTATATGTACCTGTATTTTCTACATTCAAAGAAAAGTAGTTAGTTTTAAAAGGGGGAGGTTGATCTGTATCCATGATTTGGCGCAGCGTGCTCCTTTGGCTCGCCATCCATACCTCTACGAGCGTCTGTTTTTCATAAAAAGGGAGAGGAAACTTTGAAAGATTTTGAAATTATCATTTAGTAAAAGCTGATGTCGAATCTTTTGACCATGGCATAGGTTGAAACTTTACAACGTCTGACTCAAAAGTAGCGCTATTATTTGATCTTCTTTGTAAGCTAACTGCTTGTTGAGAAGAAACTTTTGGCGAAATTTTTGAGTTTACTCAAATATTCTGCCCCAGTATGAAGATGTGCAAGAATAAATCTTGAAGGAATTCTACCCCAGTTATCAATAGAAAGGAAAATGAAAGTTTTATTTATAATAAGACCGAACCCCATAGGAGCGCCTACGTATCCCCTCTTAAACGGGAATCAGGTTTGACATAGTTCCAAATTACAAAAGAGCATGAATCAATCTCTAGATGTAATACTTTTTCACAGAATCTGAATTGATAGGTTTTGGCCAAACTTCTCCATCCATTTCTGCAAATATGAGGGCCCCGCTTGTCAGTACTCGAGAGACTATGTACGGACCTTGCCAGTTTGGTGAAAATTTACCCTTTGCTTCGTCTTGATTTGGGAAAATCTGTTTCAAAACTAGTTGCCCAGGTGAGAAATGTCTGGGTTTAACCTTCTTGTTGAAAGCTCTGGCCATTCTATTTTGATAGAGCTGACTATGACAAATGGCGTTAATTCTTCTTCCATCTATTAATGTCAAATTCTCTGCCCGACCTTGTATCCACTTACCGTCACTCAGATTTGCTTCTTGGATGATCCTTAGGGAAGGTATCTCTACTTCGGCGGGTATCACAGCTTCAGAGCCGTATACTAAGAAGTAAGGTGTGGCCCCTGTGGAAGTTCTGATTGTGGTAGCTTTTCCTACCAGTGTTTGTGGTTATCGATCATCTTGCGTAATATCCTTTTGATGTTTTTGTTTGTTGCCTCAACAGCCCCGTTCATCTGTAGCCTATATGTTGTAGAGTTTCGATGACTGATCTTGAACTTCTCACACATTGATCTCATTAGGTCACTGTTTAGGTTGGTGCCGTTGTCGGTGATGATTGACTCAGGAATTTTGAACCTACAAATAATGTTATTTTTGACAAAGTCATCCACAACTTTCTTTGTCACAGATTTATGGGAGGTGGCCTCAACCCACTTGGTGAAATAGTCAATTGCGACAAGAATGAATTTGTGCCCGTTGGATGTTGTTGGCTCGATTGGGACAATGACATCCATGCCCCATGCCGCGAACGGCCAAGGTGAACTAGTGACATGGAGTTCGTTGGGGGGTACTCTAATCATATATGCATGAGTCAAACATTGACGACATTTATGGACGTAGCGAATGCAATATATCTCTATAGTTAGACAATAATATCCTGATCTCGGAATCTTCCTTGCTAATGTAAAACCATTCATGTGAGGGCCACAGGTGCGTGCATGTATCTCTTCGACCAGCGTGCGAGCCTCTCCTGCTTCGACGTATCTTAGCAGCCCTAAATTGAGAGTTCTTCTATAGAGGATTTCTCCACTTAAAAAGAATTGTGTTGCTAACCTTTGATTGTACGCTTTTGTACATTTGTTGCATCTTCTGTGTATTCAACACTCTTCAAATATCCTCTAATGTCATCGTACCAGGGTTTTCCATCAGGCTCTTACACAACATGGAAACAATAAGCTGGTTGTTCATGTATGTAAATGTGAATAGGATCGATGAAATGTGATCAGGGTGTCGAATCATGGAAGATAGAGTGGCTAAGGCGTCTGCGAATTCATTTTGGACCCTTGGTACATGTCTGAATTCTATTTTGACAAACCTTTTACATAGCCTATGCATACTCTCTAAATATAGTAACAACTTTCGATTTTTCGTTGCCCAATCATCTCGAACCTGATGGATCAATAGGTCTTAATCCCCTATTATTAGCATTTCCTGGACATACAAGTCAATCGCCCGTCGGAGACCTAGTATGCAAGCTTCGTATTCGGCCATATTATTTGAGCAAAAGAATCTAAGTTTTGCTGATACCGGATAATGTTGTCCGGTGGGTGAGATCAAAACAACCCAGATACCGGATCCATTCAGATTTTTAGCTCCATCAAAGAACATTATCCATCCATCATATTCTTCAGAAATGTCCTCTCCCACAATGGCCACCTCTTCATCTGGGAATTAGATCTTCAACGGCCTGTAATCATCGCCAACGAGATTCTCTGCCATGTGATCTGCTAATGCTTGTACTTTCACTACTTTTGCGTGACATACACCATGTCTAACTCGCTCAACAATATCTGTCATTTGGCTAGTTTACCTGTGGGCATGGTCTTTTGAAAAATATACTTTAAAGGATCCATCCTTGAAATCGGTTAAGTAGTATGCGATGAGAGGTAATGTCGTAACTTTTGGGCAACACATGTTAGAGCACAACATGTGCTTTCTAATAAAGAGTATCGGGCTTCGCATGATGTGAACTTCTTGCTCATGTAATATATTTCCTGTTCCTTCCTCCCTGTTTCATCGTGTTGTTCCAAGATGCAACTGAAAGCATTATCCAATACTGAAATATACAAAAGTAATGGTCTACCTGACTCTGTGGAACCAACACAGGAGGATTGGATAGATAGTCTTTGATCTTATCAAATGCCTGTTGACATTCGCTTGTCCATTTCACCGCAGCATCTTTTTTTAAAAGCTTGAAGATAGGCTCATAGATGACAGTAGATTGAGCTATGAAACGACTAATGTAGTTAAGTCGCCCTAAGAAACTCATTACCTCCTTCTTTCTCTTTGGCAGGGGAAGGTCACGAATGGATTTGACCTTTGATGGGTCCAATTATATACCACGAAGATTGACAATGAAACCTAAAAGCTTTCCAGCAGGCACGCCAAAGACACATTTCGCCGGATTTAGTTTCAGATTGTACTTGCGTAGCCTGGCAAAGAATTTCCGTAAGTCCTCAAGATGATTTGAACTTTCCTTTAATTTGATGATGACATCATCCACATAAACTTAAATTTTCTTATGGATCATGTCATGAAACAAAGTAGTCATTGCCCTCATGTACGTAGCCCCAACGTTCTTTAATCCAAAAGGCATCACCTTGTAGTTATAGATTCCCCACGGCGTGATGAAGGCAGTTTTCTCAGCGTCGTCTTTGTGCATCTCAATTTGATGATAGCCGGCAAAGCGATCCACAAATGACTGAGTTTCATGCTTAGCCCAATTGTCAAACACTATGTGTATGTTTGGTAATGGAAAGTTATCTTTAGGGCTAGCTTTATTGAGATCCTGGTAATCCATACAAACTCTGACCTTGCCGTCTTTCTTGGGCACTGGAACGACATTTGCAAGCCAAGTTGGGTATTCTGTCACTTTGAGGATCCCAGCATCTAATTGCTTTGATACTTCTTCTTTGATTTTCAGACTCAACTCGGGCTTGTATTTTCTCAGCTTCTATTTTACCGAAGGACATGCTGCATTAGTGGGCACTCGATGGCTACGATTGAAGTACTTAGCCCTGTCATGTCTGCATAGGACCATGCGAAAATATCCTTATTCTCTATAAGAAACTCGGTATACTCTTTCTTGTCTTCTTTTGTTATATGGATGCTTAATCGGGTTTCTTGTATCACCTCTGCATTTCCCAAATTCACCACTTTTGTCTCTACAAAGTTTTGATTGGGTTTTTCCTCGAATTCCTCAATCCTTTTGATTAAATCCTCGGGAACCTCATTGTCTTTGAATTATACTAAGTCATTAATGTTAAATTGAGCAGTCTCATGGTATGCCATAGTCTTAGATTCGACATTTTTATAGTGGATTTTTCTGGTGAGAAAAAAAATTGCGAACAATTAAATATAAGGCAAAAATAGGGAAAAGAACTTTATTGATAAAAATTTGAAAATTTCATAAGTTCTCATTTGAAAACAATACAGGGGATGGGAATTAAAACATTTATTAAAAAAACTCTTTTATTTAAATTAAAACTTGATAGAAAACATCTTCAAAGGCTACCCAGATGCTCGACGAGGTCTGGATGAAGTCGAGGTCCAGTTGCTAACGTTGATCTTTGCTTCCTTGCTTCCACTACGGCCCCCTTTCTCCTCCTCGTTGATCACGACGTTGCAAACTTTCCCATCTTCTTTGGTTAGTGACAACCCCTTCAAGTCGTCTGAGATCTCATCAATAATGCTCCCCATGAAACCTGCTGATCAAAATGATTGATGCAATGGCGGTATGGGTTTCTTCAAAGGATAGTAGTACCCAGCTCTAGGTGGTTTCCAATCGAGCCATTCTTAGGTAGTGTACTTATATCTCAAGCCAAAAGTGGTGGAATGTCGAACAGGTTGTATAGGTTCAATTATCCCTTGCAATTCAACCCCTGAACCTTTCCCAAGCTCAAAACCAAACCAAACCATCATATCTATGATTTTTTGGCTGAACCAAGGTTGTAACTCAATATTACCAACAAGCTCCACTGTATGGTACATTTCACCATCCATATGCTTTCTTCCTTCAATCGTGTATACAGGATGCCCTTTTTCTCCATAGACTACAATCTCTTCGTAATCCCATTCAAATTTCAAGCATTGGTGAAGAGTAAATGGGACCGCTCCAACCATATGAATCCATGGACGACCCAAAAATAAGTTGTATGATGAAGGGATGTCCAAGATTTGGAAAGCTATGGGGAAAGTGACAGGACCAATGAGCATGTCCAAGGTTAACTCCCCAATAGTGCCCCTCTGTGAGCCGTCAAATGCCCTCACATTCATCTTCCATGTCTGAATTTTTGCACTATCCACGCCCAGCCTCTTCAGTGTGCTCAAAGCACAAATGTTTAAACCTGAACTTGCATTTACTAATGCTTTGTTTATCACCTTATCCTGATACTGAACCAAAATGTACAAAGCTTTATTGCGGGTTGTTCCTTCGAGTGGCATCTCATCTTTGTGAAAAGATATTTTGTAAGCCTCAAAGACATGCCCCGCCATTTGGGATACCTCTCCATGAGTGATGTTAGATGGGACATAAGCTTCACCAAGGATCTTTAGAAGGGCATTTCGATGAGTTTCGAAAGATTGCAATAATGCCTTAATTGATATTTGGGATGTGGTTTTACTCAACTGCTCAATGACAGAGTATTCTTTAGCTTAAATCTTTTTCCAAATACCCTGATCTTCCTTGAACAAAATTTTCAGAGGTGTAAATTCTTCCAGATCTGGTGATCCCTGTTGCAACATCTGTTTCTTCCATTGTCGTTTCTCTTTTGTTGTAATCCCAAGGTACAGCATGTGTATCACATTGTATTGGGAAAGATTCCCTATAGACAGTGAACAGTGGTCTGGGTGCATCAACTTCTACTTCAAATAAGGCGAGTCCTTGCACTATTATCGGTGCTTGGGCAGTGGTAGACATGAATTCTTCTGTTTCGAGGGTCCAGATAGATTCTTCCCAATCCCACACATCACCAGCTTCCACCATGTTGACTTGATAGTTAGGAAGAGGATTATTCGTAACATTCGGTGTAGGATCCTTGAGTTGGATGGTTTTTGTATCAATCAACATTTGAACCTTATCCTTGAGGGCTCTGCAAACTTCGGTGGTGTGACCCTTCATCCCAGAATGGTAGGCACAGACATTGTTAGGGTCGTACCATTTTGCGCGAACATCCACAGGTAATGCAGGAATTGGGGAGACGTACCCAGCCTGTTTGAGTCTTTCATAAAGTTGTGTTATGGGTTCAGCCAAAGTGGTATAAATTTTTGTAGGTCTTCTTTCAAAGGGAGGTCTGTTTCGGTAATTTGGTGTCAGAGTGGGTGGTGGAGTTTGGAAGTGTGTTGGTTGAACATTATAGACAGGATATTAGGCATGCAAATATTGAGAGGGAGTGTTTTGGTAATATATTGGCATTGGTTGGGGAGATATAAGGGGTGGAGCTGAGGGATGTTGAGGGTATGGGGTGTGACGGTATGGGGATGGTGGTGGTTTTGTTGTCTTGTGCCTCAAAAGGGGTCTTGGTTCCATGAGCCATCATTACAGAACCTGTTTTCTTTCGATTTTCTATCATTCCACCAGATTGCAGAGCCTTGTTGATTGCTTGTAAAGCCTCCAAATTGATGATAGTCCCATTCTTTATGTCTTCTTCAATTCTTTTGCCTAGTTTGATGACTTCAGTGAAACTCTTTTCAGCCACCAGCATCATTCGGTCATAGTATTATGGTTCTTGGGCATGGATGAAGTAGTCTTTCATCTAAGATTCCTCCATAGGGGGTCTGGCCCTAGCCGCTTCAGACCTCCATCTTATGGCATATTCTCTGAAGGATTCACTCGGTTTCTTCTTCAAATTTTAATGTAAAACCAATCAGGTGCATTTTCTATATTAAAACCAAACCTATTCATGAAATCAGTTGCCATATCAACCCACTCTACCCATTTTCGTGAGTCTTGCTCAATATACCATGCTAGGGACTCCCCAGTAAGACTCCTCATAAATAACTTCATGAGTATCCTCTCGTCTCTTCCCACCCTACAAGTTTGTCATAGTACATTCGTAGGTGGGCTTTGGGATCCCCAAGGCCATTGAACATCTCAAATTTTGGAAGCTTTTATCCTTTGGGCAAATCTACATCAGGGTGCATGCACAGATGCACATAGCTCAATCCTCCTAACCTCTTGTTTTCTTAAACATGTTGTACCCTGTTGGTGAAGCTGTCTAATCTCTCAGTCATGTTTTTTATTAGAATGTCCTTTTGGTGGGACTCTAATTCATGGAGGTCATGGGTCAGAGGGGCAGTTTCCACGTATATTGGATTGAGGTTGTTGTTTCCAAGAGTATATGGGAGATTTGAGTTTGCAGTTGTTTCTGGGAAGGTTGGTTTGGTTTGTTGGTAATAGTGGTGGAATGGAACTTGGGTATTTTGGGCGTGGGGTGGTGGAAAGGTATTTGAACGAGTGGGTTCAGGTTGGGATATATTTATTGGAGGATTGTTTGGCATGGTTGTTTGGTTAGTGTGAGGAAGATTGTCTATGTTTTCTCCAAATTGGGTTCCAAGAGAGATAGACAGCTTGACCAAATCGCGCATGTGGGCTACCTCTTCTTCCAATTCTAGAGTCTTGCGCTCAAGTCTTAGGACAAAATCATTTTGAAGTTGTCCTCCCTCAGAAGCTTCTACCCTTTTATTGGTGCAATTGTCGTCAACCATTTTACCTTTATCTTTGGATCTTGCTCTTTGAGAAGAAGGATAAGGGGGTCCCTTTTGATCATGTATGTGCCAGGATAAAGGACAAATCAACCTTGAGAAATGGGAAAACAGTAGAATCAACATAAAAGAGTTAGGGGGTTAGGATGATATCATAATAACAACATGTTGTTTTGAGATAAACGCCCTAAATGCACGGGACCTCGTTGAGCCAGAGGTAAGCCTAAGCGACACATAAGTGATGCACAATAATTAATTCAAGCCGTATTTTCCAATTTGGAGTTTAGCGTTAGACAATAAAATGACTTTCAATTATTGAAATAAATTCTATTTATTACCTCAATCTAGAGATAACTAAAGAGCTAGGGATAACACATGGGGAATAAAGAAAAAAAAACTTCAATTATGTTGCTCTCCAATGTTAGGCACAATCTGTTTCCCCATTTCTGGGGTAATGTCATAATCAGTGTTGAGAAGGTTGCGACCCCATCTTCTCTCTTTTTCATTGCAAAAACCAGGAAGACCTCCTTCGCTCAAATCTCTATGCTCTGTGTCTTCTAAAAGCTATACGTAATATCCAGGTGTGCAGAAGGGTCGGTGCTCTTGAACATCGATAGTTATCACATTCTGCCATCTTCGCAATATAGTGTCCACTTGCGGTAATTCTGACCCAAAGTCATATCCATAGTGGCTCATGTGGGATCGCAGAGGTATCATTTGGATCTATCTGAATTGTAGAAGGAATCGAAGTGGTGCGTATGTTTGCACACCATTCAAACCGATAAGCTCAATGAAGTAAAGTTCATTTCCTCTTATTATGGTATGCCGTGGCTTCAACCAATAATACCTCCATTGGATTTCAACAGCTGAGCGCTCCCTTAGGTATATGAACCAGTCCTCCGTTCCCACATGAGAGATAAAATATTTTATCCTTAGGCGATGGTTGATAATTTTGTTTTCCATAATCCCTCTAACAATGTCTACTTTATTAGCTCTTTGGTAGAAATGCTCGACGACCCAAAGTTACATCAGAAAGTTGCACCCCTCAAAGTATCTTTTGCCTTTAGTGCATGCAGTCAAGGCTCTTAGAATTTCTACAAGTATCATGGGGACTAAGGTCTTCCCAACTCGAGACAACATACGAACCACGTAACACAAGCTGGTATGGATCTTTCCTCTTTCTCTAGGATAAACCAATGAGCCTAATAGGGCGACGGCGAATGCATTAAGACGATATCTTTCCCATTTTGCAGAAGAACAAGCAAATTCTCTGTGAAAGTTTTGATGAACTTCCTCATCCCCAAAGCGTGAATATAAGAACTCTAAAGAAATCCAACCTTCTTTAAGACAAAGTAGACTTGGATTATGACACATGCCCATTTTCTTCAGAAAAGATCTTGGACTTGGCTTGTGCGGAACAATCATTTCCCGCTCTTTGTATGCGAGATCTAGGAATCCTCCAACCTCTTTGATTGTTGGGGTTATCTCAAAATCCTTGAATTTGAAGACTAACCTCTCAGTGTCTCAGAATTTCAACAATGTCTTGATTAAGTGACGATCTGACTCTACGGAGATCAAAGCAGTGAGGCAGCCTAACAGTTCATTTGATTCTAACTCTCGATTTATTTGAATATCTTCCCACCAAGTCTTCAAAATAGGATTAACTTTGACCACCATTTGCGTGTTGGGAAAATGTGGGTGAGCCATGACTCTGCAAACAAAGTAACAAATGACTTCTAAACTCTATTTTGACAACGTTGGCTTGATTTAATTATTATGATCACGTTGACACATAAGTATGAAATTTGTATAAGGTTGTTGGGGCCCTTTAGACGAGAGGGTGACTACAAATTATGTGGATCGACACCAAGGGTCAAACCACCTAGGGCTTATGCAGCATGTATGACCTAACCAGGACTTCTAAGAGTTGGCTTGACACGGACTTGAAAGGGATTCTATGCGAGAGGCTCGTGGCTTCGCGGTAGTAAAACTATCTAATACGTCCACGCATATGCCGATAGTTATCAAAGCATGAGTGGAATGACAGTTATCAAAGCAATAAACAGTTAGCATTTAAATTGGAAAACGTTAACATATAGACAATTTATAAAATGATAAATAAATAAATAAATAAGCATAAATAAATAAAGGAATTTAAACATATAAAGGTATTAAAAAAATTACGCAAAACATATAAGTAAACAAATAAGGAAAAAGGGAGAATGTGAAACATGGTAATAAACAAATAAGAAAGAGGAAAAGGGGTGGAATATGGAAAAAAGCTAGTAAATAAGGTAACAAAAAGATTACTAAACATGATAAACATCTAGCAAATAATGAAATAACCAAAATAAAGTAAACCCCACATAAATAAGCATGTCACACGTAATGGTAAGAACCTAATGTCCCAAGCAGAGTCGCCATTCTGTCGGTCCTCATTTTCGCAAAAACGGGTTTTGTGTACAACCTAACAACTCTTTTGGGATTTTGAGTTTGGAGTCGACACCTAACGAATTAAGGTGCATTAGGGCACCTATCTAACATAACAAAGTCTAACTAAGGTCAACGAGCCATAGATCGGGGTAAGGGTTCAAATTATCTCGAGGGGAAGGAGTTAGGCATCCCTCGAGGTCCACAAATGTGGATCCCGACCGTATCTCATGCAATCTATGTGGGGGTTACAAGTAGCAATCAAGGTCACTTCATTATTATTTAATAATATACTTGCTAAGTGATAACAAATATAAAAAATTAAGACTATTTTATTATTTTTTATTAATTTAGATATGCAAGGCTAGGTGATAGCAATAAATAAACAATCTAATTTATTTTTTATTTATTTTAACATACGAGACTATGTTATAAACAAATCAAACAAATAGCTTATGTTATTATTTCAATTAATATTAAGCATGCTAGAAGGTGATAGAAATAATAAACACAACAAATACTAATCAATTAGATAAAGATAAGCAAGGAGACAAAAATAGACAAATAGATAAACCAATAATTTTTTTTATTTTTTTAATTTTAAGCTACCCCAAATAAAAAATTAAGATTACTTCAATTATTTATCATTTGATCATACGATCTATGTGATAAACAAAAATTGCAAATATTAAGCAATTAATATGTGCGAAAGTAAAGTTTTGAAAATTGAGCAAGTTTTGAATAGGAATTCTTATTTAAAAAAATGTTTGTTTCTTTATAGAGGTGATGCCACGATATTGTTGATCGCGCTCCTCCACCATAGAAACAATTTTGATTTGAGGTCGGTCTTAGAAAAAATAACAATAGTTTATATTTTTTAAAATGATTTAAAAGATTTAGTTTGCATATAGGCACATGAATATTTCATATAAATACACATAATTCCTTTAAAAATCATGGGTAGGTGGTACTTTTGGGGACGCGTCGATTTTAATTTAAAAATTGAAAGTAGACCTCGTAATTCCTTTGACTTTCCCACTAACGGTAAGTTAGGAGATATTGCTTATAATTTATTTTTAAAAGTAAACAGTGTCATAATCAATCCAAAGTTTTAAAGGAGTATTGAATAATGACTTTTAAAAAAATCATGTTGCAAAACTTTGTAAGAAGAAAAACTAGTAGAACATTAATGTAGTAAATTTATAAAATGAAAAGATTTTACTATGAAATATATTCAAAAGCCAAGTAATTTTTTACATGCATCAAATGATTTTATTTTATTATTATTATTATTATTTTAAGAAAACAACATATTGCATCATAAGTGTGAAATCTTCAAGAGAAAAAATAAGATTACTAATTAATAATATTAGCTAATTTAAGAGGGGGCAAAAGTATGCACAATAAATTTTAATGGAGTGGGTATGCAAAAAAAAATTATTTACAAACCTACAAACAAGATTTCTAGGTGAACATATGGAAATTAGTAAGGTTTACATTAACAATCATGGCATCGATACTTTTACAAGGTTCGCTTTCTATTGTTAAGTTCATTAGCATGCTAAAAAAAATTATTAACATATAAAAGTTAAGATCTAGGTTACTAACTTTGTTAATGTTACAAGCTCCCATTGGTTCAAACTAATTAAACAAGGCAAACAAATAATTGATTTTAAATAGACTATTTGGGTGATTCCAATATGTTGCCTATTCTAATGACATTAGTAATAGACGAAAAATTTATATCAATCACATAGTAAAAAAAACATAATAAGCAAAGAAAGCAATTAGCATGTATATATCCCCATCTCCTTATAGCCAATCTCCCAAATCTTATACAATATGTGAGAGCTTCAATGTTATACGAATATTACAAAAAAAAATAGTTAAATAAATACATAAGAAATATATTCAAATATGAATTAGACAAATGATCGCTCTTCTTTAACGTGAACTTCAAGTTTGAAACCGGTTAAGCAGATTAGGAATGGTAGCAATGAAAAACAAGTTGATCCAACCTTTACTCGAACAAAAGCAAAGTAGCAAAGTAAAACTTGAAAGTTACCGAAAACTTATTTCTTTCAAGAGTAACAAGAAAGCAATAAGAGAGTTAAGAAGTCTAGTTATTGTGTTTGGAGAGAATGAATGAGTTGATGAGAGAACTTGTTATGAAAGACGTGAGTGTGTTAAAACAATGCAAAGGGAGTCTCTTATATAGTAAAAGAGGGGAGAACAAATAAGGTAAACAAATAAGGAAAAATAGATCAATTAATATTATTTTCTTTATTTCAAAGAAGTCAAAATTAGATTTACAAATCTTATTGTCAAATATAAACAAGTAACAATAAAATTAAGTAGAGTAATATTATTTTTCTTTTAATAAAAAAGAGCCAACTTGAAGAACTAATTTGACTAATTATATATTTTTGTATTTTATTCCCAAATTAACCAAATCATTACAAAAACGGTAAAATTATGCCAAGGCTACCGCACTTAACAAAATCATTTATCAATAAAACTTATTATCATCAATGAAGGCACCAAATTGAACAATACAAAGGAAATTTATGTCTAAGATCAGTAAAAGCAAACTTTTGATGACGGTCCGTGAAAGCTTCAACGATAATCGAACTCAAAGGATGTAAACATATAATCATATGAACACATTCAATGAAATTTAACAAGATATTCCAATTGATGTCAGCTAGGATGATACTTAAACTAACAATAATGAACAAACTTCAGAAGATTAACATGCTTTAAACAAGATGCACATCAATTTTCACATAAACATACATGAAATTTCCATGAAAATTGAAATCAAACTGGAGGTAAAAGAGAAGAATAAAAATGCTAAAAAGCGAGATAATAATTTAAAGTGAATGCACCCGTACGAATCTGTTGAGATCCATCTCCGACTTCGCTGAAAATGGTTGTTGCCGCTGCTGTTCTCGCCTACTCTGTCCCTGCAAAAGAGTAAGAAGAGAACAGAGGAAAGACGGAGGGGAAGGGGAGAAGACGAAGACGAGAGGGAGAGATGGGGTTTAGGCGGGGAAGAGGAAGACGAGAGGGAGAGAGGGACGCTGCCAGCGGCTGCTGGCTGGTGTCTTCTTCGCCGGTGAGGGCTGATGCCAGCAATGGTGGTCCTCGCGATCAGCTACTATTGAGAGAGGAAGAGAGGAAGATGAGGGAGGTGGAGAGAAGGACGGGAGAAGAACGGGAGAGAGAGGAGAAGAAGAAGCGACTGGAGAGAAGGGAAGAAGGGGAGAATGACGGGAGAGGGAGAAGGGGAGGAAGAGGACGAGTTGGAGAGAGGGAAGAAGGGAGGAAGGGAGAGAGAAGAGCAGCGGTGCTGCTTGGTGTTCCCGTCTGGCTGTCTCCCTCGCCGGAAAAAATGGAGGAGCGGGAGAGCGAAGGGAGAGGGGAGGCGGCTGGAAAGGAAGAGGAGGGAGAAGAATCGGTTAAAATTTTAGGTTTTGGGGTCCTTTGGTGTTGAGAGGATAGGAGAGTTAATCACAACCGTTAGATTAGATAGAGATGGAGGGTTAGGATTCAATCTAGGATTTATTTTTTAAGATGGATGGATGAGATGAAGATGAAAAATTAAAAATCAAATTGGTTGGAGGATTGGAATGGCTAAAATTGTAATTTAATTGGCTAGAATTCAAATGAAAGAGGGGCTATGATTGTAATAAAATTTAATTGGAGTAGCTAGAATTGAAAGAAATTAGAATAGAATAGGCTAGAATTTAAATAGTTTTAAGGAAAGTGTAGAAATTACTATTTAATAAAACTACTACATATATTAAATTATTTTTATATATTGAAAATCATTTAAATTTTTAAAACATTTGAAATTCAGTAATAATTTTTAAATATTTAATAATATTTACAATAATTTTATTAAGTGAACAAACTAGAATATATAATTTTCAAGAAAAAAATTGATTAAAATTCTAAACTGTAAATAGATTTTAAAATACGTATTTAATCGAATAGTAATCCTAAAAAGGGTCAAAGGTCGGTCAAAATTGGGTGTCAACATTGGGTGTTGAGTTAATGTTGCATGTTACACCCGTAGCTTAGTAAGAGTAATCTCATTTCAAGAAGAATGTTCCTAAGGGGGAGATATTATAACATTCGCAAACTGAAATAACTGAGAAAAAGCTAAGAATATGAAATAGTCATTTTTGTAAAGAACAAAAATCTGAGAATTTCGTTCAAATAGGAAAAGTTGAGTTTTCAATCAACATAAAACAACCATGATTCATAGATCTTTGTGAGTTAGGTACTTCGAGATATGGTAGGAAAGATCTTGAAATAATTTTTTTAACGTCGACGAGTTTGCACGCTTTCGAGTTTGTATGAGTGAGAAATAGACATATAAATTTGGGATGTTCAAATGAGAAAATGTCCAAATCTGCATTTTAAAGGGTGTTTTGGTCTTTTCCATACCTTGTTATTTTAATTCATTTTTAATGAATTAATTAAGGGTAAAAAAGAATTGGTTCAGTTTGCATAATTGGAAATATATGCTAGGATTCTAGAGAAAAGAATACAAGAGAAGGAGTAGAGAAAAGCAAGATTCTTCGTCTCGTAAGAAATTGATTGCGGATTTCTTCAAGGATTTGATCCTACGAGGTATGTAAGACTTTAATAGCATTGAGTTCATTCACCCACATACCAAACATATTTATTTTAGCGTAAATTTGTCCTAAAAGAGATTGAAAGTTGATTTTCTTGATATTTATTCTTAAATTTGATATTGTTCTTGAGTTGGGCTAAAATTGAGAAGTTTCTGAGATCATTATGTCACATTATTGGGTTGGTTGAAGTTAGGTTCTTAGGTACATTTGTAGGGTATCTCTATCTAAAAAGAATTTGGGAAAAAGAACCGAGTTTGGGCAAATAGAGGCTGGAAAAAGAAGAAGAAATTTAGTTGGGCAAATCTGGGCACTGGCTTCGCGTCCCAGACCTGCTCCACAAATTTGGGGAAAATCATTTCCGTAGTGGAGCGGTCACAGACCATTCTGCCATAATTTTTGCGACCAAAATTAAGTACATCTCTTTATCGCAGACCTGCCCTCAGATAGTGAACCTTTGGTCTTTTCTCATATTTAGGTATCTAAAATCATTCCTAAATATCATGAAATCATAACTATCACAAATCACGATCCTTGAACCCGTAATTCAGTCCAACTAAAGTTAAAATTCAAGTTTAGAAGTCAAGAAGCAAGTCAAGAGAAGTTCATTAAAGTTTTTCAAAAGTCTTTCACAAACATTTTAAGTTTGTTCTTAGACTTATGTGTAAAGTTAAGAAAAGGGTAAAGAGTTAAAGTTCAATTCTCCAAAAGTTATATGGGAACTAATTATTCCCAAGAATTTGAAATGTTTTCACATTTGAACAGGAAAAGGAACATCGATCCTAATAGAGCTTTTAAGCTAAATTTTGAGTAATTATCTCAAACTAAAGAAAAAAGTTTGTTTTAAAAATCTATGAGCTAAGTATATTTTGGGAGTAGTATCGCACGATAAGGGGATGCGAGTTTAAATCAATTCAAGTCTCCATAAACAATGTAGTCATCATGGGTAGTACGATCATACTTTTTAGATGACTCCTTAAGATGATTTTAGCATAGACTAGTGGCACTTAGTTAAGGCATCCTATATGACGACAAAGTATGGGACAGTTCTAGCAACGTGAGCAAGACGTTGTATCACCACTTAGGCTTATGGTGGTGATTTTCGGTTAGAGAATCTCCCACATAAACTATTTTACTTCATTATATGAGTAAAGTTGAGTTTGTTGTTGTATTTTCTTTAACAAATTAAGTGTTTTCCACAGTTTTACAAGCTTTCTATATATTGTATGTGTTTTATTGTGTATCGAGTTAAGTTGTTCAGGTTTTGAGTTACCAAGGTAAGTATTCCTTCCAAATTCTTTTCAAGCTTAAGTTGTGTTTAGTTTTCCAACTTGCATACTCGTATATTCAATGTACTGATGCCAGCTTGCCTGTTTTGTCCTCTGATGCAGGTGCAAGTAACCAAGATCAACATCCAGCACCTCGTTGATCAGGTTGAGCACTCATAGTCTGTTGGTGAGCCTCCATGCATTTCAGAAGACTGTTCTATCATTTGCTTTATAGTTTTTCGTTGTTAGGATGATCGGGGTTCATGTCTTGTCATCTTTATTTGTTTTAGAGGCTTCATAGTTAGTATTTCAATTGTCTTTGTATTATCATTTCATATATTAAGACTTGAATTGTCATTTTGGCCAAGTTGAATGTTGACTTTTGAACATTCTAACTTATTTTATTAAACAATTGAGTAAGTACGTCCTGCTGAGGGTGTAGGCTCGGGGCGTGATAGGAAAATCATAAAATTGAGGTCTTGGAGCCCTAGATTGCTTGAGGGAGAAGACTTTAAATAGGGAATTGGAAATTGAGATAATGAGAGTGAATGAGGTGGTTAAGGGTGTTAGGAATCACTTAAACTACCCTAAATAAGCCTAAAATTATATAGTATATGTATTAAAAGAGTGGAAAAGACCCAATTAACCCTGATTAAAAATTATCAAACAGGTACAACGAGACAGTCTATGAACCATAGATCCCTTTACAACTCGTAGAAACCTATCCTTAGAAATCTATTGAAATTCCAGAGTTTTACAAATTGAACCATGAAACCTCTTTAATGACCCGCGATGTCCTCCACGACCCATACTGTCCATTCGTGGAATCCAACTATCAAAATTCATCAAGTCTGAGAAGAATGAACTACGAACCATTTCCTCTACTCGTAGGCATTAGTAAAACTTATAGTAACCTCTCATAAAATTCAATATAGTGAAAATTCCCAAACATGAAGTTTGAATTTATGAGACTAACTAAGATTCATAGTTCCTTGTACGAGCCATATTGGTTTCTTGTACTTAACATCATGAAAATTCTGAATTTTTGAAGTTTCATGACTTGTTTCTACAACCCTATCCACAACTTATAGATTAAACTCCTTGTAGTAACTGAACCAAAATTTAATATTCTTGCATTATTATGAAAGATTCAGGCTTGGAGGATTATTTTTATTTTTATTTAATTACTTGCACATTTAATTTATGTTTTTTTGTGTATTTTTGGAAGGATTGAATTAGACCATAGATTTTGATTTATAAAAAGGACAAGTAATTCAAATTAAAAAAATCATTAATAAATAACTTAAGTTGTGGGGAGGGTCAAGCATTGTCACAAAATGACTATGATAGGTGTTACAATATCACCCAAAAAATCTCTATCGTTTATATTTTTGTGTTTTAATTTTTATTTTTTTTTTGTATAGTATAGTACTTTTAGGATCACTTGTCTATATCTTAGAAGTCCATCCCATATTAATAGGTCTTTGGTTTTATAGTTGTTTTCCACATTCTAATTGAATTTAGTGTTAAAGTTTTGTGTAAGACTTATTTTTTGGCTTCTTATTCAATTTATATTTATTTGTTAAATGATTGGTAAGTAAATAATTACCTTGTCAAGCTGTGGTATTAGGATTAGTGTAATCTTGGCCCTATTTGGTTCTAGAAAAAAATGGAATTCCTACTTAAATAAGAATGTCATTATAATATTTTTGTTCCTTTTTATTTTATTGACTTTTAAAAATTGGCAAGCTAATCAATAAATGATGATTTAGGCAATCTACTAAACATCTACTCTGAAGATGAAGGCAATATATACAAGTTATGCATAATTGCACTCACCTCCTATCTAGCTTTAAAATTATGTTGTAATCCCTTTTATGGAAGTTTTATTGCAATGATACCTCTTTAGAAGATTATTGATGGAAAAAGGAGAAACAAATCCCTTAATAAATTAATATTTCTTTTTAAAATAAAAAACAATAAAATTGCCTCAAAAATTCAAAGTAATTTGACAAAAATTTATATAAGAATACCAAAACTTTACAATAATTTTGTAAGTCAATTCTATATGATGATATTGTCTTTTATGTTAGTCTATTTTTCTGCTTATTTCATATAAGAACTCTTTTATTAGAATAGTTTCCATTGAAAATATTTTTCCTTGTTTTTTTTTCTATTATTTTTTACTAGATTTAAAAGGCATGAGTAAATTAAAAAATTACTAAAATATGTAATGAGTAATGTATGATGATTTATATTAGTAACGATAAATTTGAATAATTTGTATACTTTTTCAATACTTAAATATTTTCGATAATTTTCATTTGAAAAAAAAATTAAAGAGGAGGTAACTTAATGTCATAAAACTATAAAGGAGTCTTTCATAAATTGTATATCTTGGTTCCGTCAGGGAATAAATTCTAGAATTTAGAAGTCAAATAACGGAAGAAAGTTTCTATAAATTCGAAGGTTTTTTGGGTTGGGGATGTACTCAATCTGGTTCAAGTTTCTTGTTTACATTGAGCAAGAAATTATTGTTATCTTTTTTTCATTTACTTTTGTTGTAGACATGGAATCAAAGAATTCCAATGTTGATTTAGCACTTGCAAAAGAAAAACGTGTTGAGGGTGCTAAAATCTTTTAGATGCAGAAATCACTTTTTAAGAGAGCAAACGACCTTGCTATCTTATGTGGAATCCACATAGCTATCCTAATTTTCTCAGTCGGCCGTCAACCAATTTTTTTTGGAATGCCCGATGTTGAAACGGTTGTCCAAAAATTCATGGAGGCTAACCATCCAACCGCACCTCGATTTTATATGAAGATAAAAAAGACTGAAGAAGAAAACAAGGAGAAAGGAAAATCTGTTGAAGATAAAATTGCACATCGGCAACTAGAAGATTTCGAGTCTCCTTATTTGGGAAGTCTTCTGAAGTTGTACCAAGGGCTCACAGAATTTGAAGATCTATTGAATAAGGAGATCGATGCCACACAATTAAATCAAGAGATCGAAAAACATGAAGATCCAAAAATAGTATCTAAAATGAATGTGGCTAGTTCTTCGTATTTACCAACTGATATGCTTAGTTCTTAAATAAAAGCTTTTATAAATAAGATGCCAAAAATAATTATTAAGTATGTTGTTTCTTCATTATTATATATCATAAACAATGAACTCTTAAAGTAATAATTGTTTGTTGTTGCATAACGTCCTATTAGTCGTCTTAATTAATATAGTCTTTTTGTTGGAAATGATATTTTTCATAAGTTAATTACATTATTTTATAACTCTTTGGGATGAGTGACATGGTCTCTGGGAATTAAAATTTGTTTTGGAGAAAAAATGTGAAAACTTTGTTATTGACTCATATAGCGTGGGGTAGTTATCTTGTTCGAGGAATGATTTCTTAAGTGGAGACATAATATCTTTGTAAATACATTTGATATGAATACTCTTATATTATATCTTAAATTTCGGCAAATCTTCATTCAATAACTAATACAACTCTAATGTATGACACTGGAGCTTCTCCATTTTGATGTGTTTCATTTCCTTGGTTACATCTCCGAAAATCTATAGAATATGTCATCTCTAGGGATCCCTTCCCTTAATATATTCGAAATTTGTGCTTGTCTATTTGCTAAAATTATTTAAATTTGTGTCAATGTTGCAATATTTCATGGGCGTTTTCAAACCTCTTCTATTACTTGTTGATGAATCATAAAATCGGTCTTATGATTACTTTCATATGTTGGCTTGTTGTTAGCGTCTACATGCTTTTAAAACATATTTACCTTTAACCTCAATATGTGTAGTAGAATTTGTCTTTGTTTCGTTTGCATAAGATAGTTTGCCTGGAAATACGCCATGATCAAAGTCTACACCCTAAATGTGACTGAAACTGAAGATCACAAATATCTAAGGTGAAACCATGATACTGACATATGGTAAATGAATAACTGAACATTCTATATAATGCGAATAAAATTTGAAACATAACGAAATAAAAAGATGCTTAGATATAAGAGATAATGCAAAAACTGCAAATCCATTGAAGATTGTTGAATAACTATTATTTGAATTTAAGCTTATGCTAACTAAAATGAGAAAGATATGACAGGACATAGCCTTCAATTACCTTAAAAAAAAGTATTATATAAGGTAAGAATCTAATGAATGATTACTCTATGAAGTCACCTTATGAGGAATAACCAATTGTCACTATCCGAGTTTATATCCTTATCTTGATCTCTATCGTTGTGAGTGGCACCACACTAAACTACCTGGTAGGAAAACCAAAGACTAATTCAAACCTGAAGAAAATGTGAGTCTATAAACTCACCATTGTAGTGTTGAATCTTGACAGAATTAAGGGTAAGGTGGAGAAGAAGAAGAAGAAAAAAAAGAAAAAATGTATTGAACTTGTGAGGAATCCAATCTGTTCTAACTATTACAATGAAGCTGTATATATAGCATTCTAATTCAATGACTTAACTAACTACTAACTAACTAATAACTACTCTAACTAACAATTGGAAATTCACTGTACAATTTGTAACTAACTAACATGCTAACAAGCTAGTGCTGCAGATGCTAACTAACAAAGCTAACAATGTTGCAGATTCTAACTAACAATGCTGACTAATAATGCTAACAAACTCATGATCTTAGCATATGAATTTTAACATTCCCCCTCAAGCTGAAGGGTGCAAAATGTTGAGCACACCAAGCTTGCCCAAAAGATATGAATGTTGAGTTCGACTCAACCCCTTTGTTAGCAAATCTGCTAGTTGTTGTTGAGTATGAACATGAACTGTGTTAATAGCCTTGGCTTTGATTTTGTCTCTAATGAAGTGACAATCAATTTCAATGTGTTTTGTCCTCTCGTGAAAACTGGATTTGCTGCAAGTTGTATTGCAGATTTACTATCACTAAATACAAGAATTGACATGTGGATTTTCACACCTAGATCAGTAAATAACCCCAACAGCCAAGTAACTTCAGATACAGCTGATGCCCACTGTCTAGATGCCTGTTTAAGGACATATAGAGACTTAAGTAACTAGCACACTTTGTTTTCTCCTGGTTTTCTAAACCCTTCAGGCATCTCCATGTAGACTTCTTCCTCAAGATCACCTTGAAGAAAGGCATTATAAACATCCATTTGATACATAGGCCACCCTTTTGAGACAGCTAAGGCTATCACACATTTAACTGTCACCATTTTTGCAACTGGTGAAAAAGTATCATGATAGTCTAGCCCTTCCTGTTGACTATATCCCTTAGCTACCAATCTAGCTTTGAACCTTTCAACTTGACCATCTGCTTTGTATTTTATTTTGTAAATCCATTTAGAGCCCACAGTATGCATTCCTTTAGGTAGATCAACTACTGACCATGTATTATTCTCTTCTAGAGCCTTTATCTCCTGTTGCATAGCCTGAATCTATCTATCATCTTTGGCAGCTTAATGAAAAAATTTAGGTTCAATCCACTTAGAGAATTTGCTTATAAATGCTATGTAACCAGATGTAACTCTGTCATAGCTAAGATAATTGGCTATTGGATTCCTAGTGCTGCTTTGTTTTCCCTTTGTATAATCCTTCATCCTAATTGGTTCCTTTATCCTCCTTGAAGTTCTTCTAATACTTGTAGTAGGCACTTCAACAATCTCAGTAGCAATAGGAACACTAATTGTACTGTCATCATAAAGAGCTCCTGAGTCTGCATTACCATTAGCATTTTCAGCATTATCATCATGAGCTTCTGTTTCTTTGGCAACCTCAAGATCACAATTTGTTAAAGAATTATCAATGATATCTAATGGAGAACCACATATATCTGTTGATGCTTGTGCATATACTTCCTTTGTTGAGAAAGGAAAGATATTTTCATGAAACACTACATCTCTGCTCACCAGAAACCTTTTGGACCTTATATCCAACAACACATAACCCTTTTGTAACTCTGAATATCCTGAAATATAGTAGGAACAGCTCTTTCTGCAAATTTATCACCCTTAGGCATCACTGTAGCATAACATAAACATCCTATAACTTTTAGATGATCAAGTGTTGGAGTTTTGGAGTAAAGAAGTTCATAAGGACTTTTGTTTGAGATACTTGAAGAAGGTAATCTGTTCATCAAATATACAACAGCTTTTACACAATATCCCCAATATCTGATAGGCAATTTTGACTGAAATCTGATGGCTCTAGCTATGTTAAGAACCTGTCTATGCTTCCTTTCCACTACACCATTTTTGTTGAGGTGTGTATGAACAACTGCTTTGCTGAAGTATTCCTAGTTCATGGAACAATTTTATACATTGAGAGTTAAAGAACTCAGTACCAATATCTGATCTCACAACTTTAACATGTGCACCAAACTAAGTCTTGATCATAGAGAGGAACAACTTTATGGCTACAACAGTTTCAGACTTCAATTGCAACAAGTAAATCCAAACAAATCTACTATAATCATCAACTAAAGTTAGAAAGTAATGATTCTTGTCCAAAGTAGGAATTTTATATGGTCCCCATAAATTCATATGAACCAAATCAAAACTAGTAGAGGCTCTAGAGTTACTACTAGGAAATACTTGTCTTGTTTGTTTAGCTAATGGACAAACAAGACAACTAGTAAATGTATTATCTTTATTGTTAGAAATAAATTTTAGATGCTTCATGATTATATGAGAAGGATGTCCAAGTCTTTGATGCCAAAGTTGAGTATCTTGATTTGATGTACCTGCAGCCACCATTACTTGTTGCTTACATTTGTCTATTTTATTCAATGTTGAGCCACTCTTGAACATGTATAAACCTCTCTGCTCCTTACCAATCCCCCTCACCCTGCCATTGAAGAGGTCCTGCAAAACACAGAAGTCAGGATAAAATGACACAAAACAAGACAGTTCCCTTGTTATTTTCGACACTGACAACAGATTGAATTTAAATCTGGTACATGCAGTACATTTTTCACAACCTCATCTTCAAATATAGCTGATTCACCAATAAGATTCACATCTACTCTATCCCCTGTGGGTAAATGTACCTGGTTCTTCTGTGATTTATTCTGCCATCTTCGCAATATAGTGTTCACTTGCGGTAATTCTGACCCAAAGTCATATCCATAGTGGCTCATGTGGGATCGCAGAGGTATCATTTGAATCTGTCCAAATTGTAGAAGGACTCGAAGTGGTGCGTATGTTTGTACACCATTCAAACCGATAAGCTCAATGAAGTAAAGTTCATTTCCTCTTATGATGGCATGTCGTGGCTTCAACCAATAATACCTCCATTGGTTTTCAACAGCTGAGCGCTCCCTTAGGTATGTGAACCAGTCCTCCGTTCCCACAGGAGAGATAAAATATTTCATCCTTAGGCGCTGGTTGATAATTTTGTTTCCCATAGTTCCTCTAACAATGTTTACTTTATTAGCTCTTTGGTAGAAATGTTCGACGGCCCAAAGTTGCCTTTGGTGCATGCAATCGAGGCTCTTAGAATTTCTGCAAGTATAATGGGGACTAAGGTCTTCCCAACTCGAGCCAACATATGAACCACGTAAAACAAGCCGGTATGGATCTTTCCTCTTTCTCTAGGAAAAACCAATGAGCCTAATAGGGCGACGGCGAATGCATTAAGACGATATCTTTCCCATTTTGCAGAAGAGCAAGCAAATTCTTTGTGAAAGTTTTGATGAACTTCCTCATCCCCAAAGCGTGAATATAAGAACTCTAAATAAATCCAACCTTCTTTAAGACAAAGTAGACTTGGATTATGACACATGCCCATTTGCTTCAGAAAAGATCTTGGACTTGGCTTGTGTGGAACAATCATTTCCCGCTCTTTGTATGCGAGACGTAAGAATCCTCCAACCTCTTCAATTGTTGGGGTTAGCTCAAAATCCGTGAATTTGAAGACTAACCTCTCAGTGTCACAGAATTTCAACAATGCCTTTATTAAGTGACGATCTGACTCTACGGAAATCAAAGCAGTGAGGCCGCCTAACAGTTCATTTGCTTCTAACTCTCAATTTATTTGAATATCTTCCTACCAAGTCTTCAAAATGGGATTAACTTTGACCACCATTTGCGTGTTGGGAAAATGAGGGTGAGCCATGACTCTGCAAACAAAGTAACAAACGACTTCTAAACTCCATTTTGACAACGTTGGCTTGATTTAATTATTATGATCACGTTGACGCATAAATATGCAATTTGTATAAGGGTGTTGGGGCCCTTTAGACGAGAGGGTAACTACTAATTATGTGGATTGATACCAAGGGTCAAACCACCTAGGGCTTATGCAGCATGTATGACCTAACCAGGACTTCCAAGAGTTGTCTTGATACGGACTTGAAAGGATGCGAGAGGCTCGTGGCTTCGCGATAGTAAAACTATCAGTTACGTCCACGCATATGCCGACTCTCTATAATGGGTATTTGAATAGAATTGAAGTAGTTGTGAGAGGTGCAAAGCCACAACATCATGAGAACAAGATAAAAAAAGAAGAGGGTCCCAATTGGGGGAAGTATGAGCGGAATGACAGTTATCAAAGCAATAAACAGTTACCATTTAAATTGGAAAACGTTAACGTATAGATAGTTTATAAAATGATAAATAAATAAATAAGCATAAATAAATAAAGAAATTTAAACATATAAAGGTATTAAAAAAATCACGCAAATAAGAAAAGAGGGTATGGAATTAAACATATAAATAAACAAATAAGGGAAAAGGGAGAATGTGAAACATGGTAATAAACAAATAAGGAAGAGGGAAAGGGGTGGAATATGGAAAGAAGACAGTAAATAAGGTAACAAAACGATTACTAAACATGATAAACATCTAGCAAATAATGAAATAACCAAAATAAAGTAAACCCCACATAAATAAGCATGTCACACGTAATAGTAAGAACCTAATGTCCCCAGCAGAGTCGCCATTCTGTCGGTCCTCATTTTCGTAAAAATGGGTTTTGTGTATGACCTTACAACTCTTTTGGGATTTTTAGTTTGGAGTAGCCACCTAACGAATTAAGGCGCGTTAGGGAACCTATCTAACCTAACAAAGTCTAGCTAAGGTCAACGAGCCAGAGATCGGGGTAACGGTTCAAATTACCTCGAGGGGAAGGTGTTAGGCATCCCTCGAGGTCCACAAATGTGGGTCCCGGCCGTATCTCATGCAATCTATGTGGGGGTTACAAGTAGCAATCAAGGTCACTTCATTATTATTTAATAATATACTTGCTAAGTGATAACAAATATAAAACAATTAAGACTATTTTATTATTTTTTATTAATTTAGATATGCAAGGCTAGATGATAGCAATAAATAAACAATCAAATTTATTTTTTATTTATTTTAACATACGAGACTATGTTATAAACAAATCGAACAAATAACTTATGTTATCATTTCAAATAATATTAAGCATGCTAGAAGGTGATAGAAATAATAAACACAACAAATACTAATCAATTAGATAAAGATAAGCGAGGAGAAAAAAATAGACAAATAGATAAGCCAATAACATTTTTTATTTTTTTTATTTTGAGCTACCCCAAATAAAAAATTAAGATTACTTCAATTATTTATCATTTGAGCATACGATCTATGTGATAAACAAAAATTGCAAATATTAAGCAATTAATATGTGCGAAAGTAAAGTTTTGAAAATTGAGCAAGTTTTGAATAGGAATTCTTATTTTAAAAAATGTTTGTTTCTTTATAGGGGTGATGCCATTATATTGTTGATCGCGCTCCTCCACCATAGAAACAATTTTGATTTGAGGTCGGTCTTAGAAAAAATAACAATAGTTTATATTTTTTAAAATGATTTAAAAGATTTAGTTTGCATATAGGCACATGATTATTTTCATATAAATACACATAATTCCTTTAAAAATCATGGGCAGGTGGTACTTTCGGGGACGCGTCGGTTTTAATTTAAAAATTGAAATTAGACCTCGTAATTCCTTTGACTTTCCACTAACGTTAAGTTAGGAGATAGTGCTTATGATTTATTTTTCAAAGTAAACAGTGTAATAATCAATCCAAAGTTTTAAAGGAGTATTGAATAATGACTTTTTAAAAAATCATGTTGCAAAACTTTGTAAGAAGAAAAACTAGTAGAACATTAATGTAGTAAATTTATAAAATGAAAAGATTTTACTATGAAATATATTCAAAAGCCAAGTAATTTGTTACATGCATCAAATGATTTTATTTTATTATTATTATTATTTTAAGAAAACAACATATTGCATCATAAGTATGAAATCTTCAAGAGGAAAAATAAGATTACTAATTAATAATATTAGTTAATTTAAGAGGGGGCAAAAATATGCACAATAAATTTTATTGGAGTAGTATTTAAAGGGAAAATATCCAAGTACCCCCTCAACCTATGCCCGAAATCTCAGAGACACACTTATACTATACTAAGGTCCTATTACCCCCCTGAACTTATTTTATATGTAATTTTCTACCCCTTTTTAGCCTACGTGGCACTAGTTCAAAAAAAAAGTCAACTATCGTTGGGCCCACAAGATAGTGCCACGTAAGCTAAAAAGGGATAAAAAATTATTAATAAAATAAGTTCAGGGGGGTAATAGGACCTTAGTATAGTATAAGTGTGTCTCTGAGATTTCGGGGATAGGTTGAGGGGGTACTTGGGCATTATCCCGTATTTAAAAAAAATTATTTACAAACCTATAAACATGATTTCTAGGTGAACATATGGAAATTAGTAAGGTATACATTAACAATCATGACATCGATACTTTTACAAGGTTCGCTTTCTATTGTTAAGTTCATTAGCATGCTAAAAAAATATTAACATATAAAAGTTAAGATCTAGGTTACTAACTTTATTAATGTTACAAGCTCCCATTGGTTCAAACTAATTAAACAAGACAAACAAATAATTGATTTTAAATAGACTATTTGGGTGATTCCAATATGTTGCCTATTCTAATGACATTAGTAATAGACGGAAAATTTATATCAATCACATAGTAATAAAACATGATAAGAAAAGAAAGCAATTAGCATGTATATATATCCCCCTCCCCTTATAGCCAATCCCCCAAATCTTATATCATATATGAGAGCTTCAGTGTTATACGAATATTATTAAAAAAAAAAGTTAAATAAATACATAAGAAATATATTCAAATATGAATTAGACAAATGATCTCTCTTCTTTAACTTAAACTTCAAGTTTGAAACCGGTTAACCAGATTAGGAATGGTAGCAATGAAAAACAAGTTGATCCAACCTTTATTCAAACAAAAGCAAAGTAGACTTGAAAGTTACCGGAAACTTATTTCGTTCAAGAGTAGCAAGAGAGAAATAAGAGAATTAAGAAGTCTAGTTCTTGTGTTTGGAGAGAATGAATGAGTTGGTAAGAGAACTTGTCATGAAAGACGTGAGTGTGTTAAAACAATGCAAAGGGAGTCTCTTATATAGTAGAAGAGGGGGGACCAAATAAGGTAAACAAATATTTTTAAGATATCAATTAATATTCTATTTTCCTTATTATAAAAGAGGACCAAATCAGAAAGCTTTTTAAAATAATTCATTACCAAATATAAAAAAGTAAGAATAAATTAATAGAGAGTAATATATTTTCTCCTTAAATAAAGAGGAGCCAAAATCAGAAAGATATTATTATATCATAAATAAGCAAGTAAGAAATCAATAAACTTACAAATAAGGAAAAATAGATCAATTAATATTATTTTCTTTATTTCAAAGGAATCAAAATTAGATTTACAAATCTTATTGTCAAATATAAACAAGTAACAATAAAATTAAGGAGAGTAATATTATTTTCCTTTTAATAAAGAAGAGCCAACTTGAAGACTAATTTGACTAATCATATATTTTTGTATTCTATTCCCAAATTAACCAAATTATTACAAAAAGGGTAAAATTATGCCAAGGCTACCACACTTAACAAAATCATTTATCAATAAAACTTGACAAATTATCGCGTAATCAGTTAACAAATATTATCATCAATGAAGGCACCAAATCGAACAATACAAAGGAAATTTATGTCTAAGATCAGTAAAAGCAAACTTTTGATGACGGTCCGACAAAGCTTCAACGATAATAGAACTCAAAGGATGTACATATATAATCATATGAACACATCCAATGAAATTTAACAAGATATTCCAATTGATGTCAGCCTGGATGATACTTAAACTAACAATAATGAACAAACTTCAGAAGATTAACATACTTTAAACAAGATGCACATCAATTTTCACATAACCATACATGAAAATTGAAATCAAACTGAAGGTAAAAGAGAAGAAATAAAATGCTAAAAAGCGAGATAATAATTTAAAGTGAATGTACCCATACGAATCTGTTGAGATCTGTCTTCAACTTCGCTGAGAATTGTTGTTGCCGTTGTTGTTCTCGCCTACTCTGTCCCTGCAAAAGAGGAAGAAGAGAACAGAGGAAAGACGGAGGGGAAGGGGAGAAGACAAAGACGAGAGGGAAAGAGGGGGTTTAGGCGGGGAAGAGGAAGACGAGAGGGAGAGAGGTACGCTGCCAGCGGTTGCTGGCTGGTGTCTTCTTCGCTGGTGAGGGATGATGCCAGCAATGGTGGTCCTCGCGATCAGCTGCTATTGAGAGAGGAAGAGAAGAAGATGAGGGAGGCGGAGAGAAGGACGGGAGAAGAACGGGAGAGAGAGGAGAAGAAGAAGCGACTGGAGAGAAGGGAAGAAGGGGAGAATGACGGGAGAGGGAGGAAGGGGCGGATGGAGAGGGAAAAGGGGATAAAGAGGACGAGTTTGAGAGAGGGAGAAGGGGAGGAAGGGAGACAGAAGAGCAGCGGTGCTGCTTGGTGTTCCCGTCTGGCTGTCTCCCTCGCTGGAAAAAATGGAGGGGGAGAGAGAAGGGAGAGGGGAGGCGGATGGAGAGGAAGAGGAGGGAAAAGAATGGGTTAAAATTTTAGGTTTTGGGGTCCTTTGGTGTTGAGAGGATAGGAGAGTTAATCACAACCGTTAGATTAGATAGAGATGGAGGGTTAGGATTCAATCTAGGATTTATTTTTTAAGATGGATGGATGAGATGAAGATAAAAAATTAAAATCAAATTGGTTGGAGGATTGGAATGGCTAAAATTGCAATTTAATTAGCTAGAATTCAAATGAAAGAGTGGATGTTATTGTAATAAAATTTAATTGGAGTAGCTAGAATTGAAAGACATTAGAATAGAATAGGCTAGAATTTAAATAATTTTAAGGAAAGTGTAGAAATTACTATTTAATTAAACTACTTCATATATTAAATTATTTTTATATAATTGAAAATCATTTAAATTTTTAAAACATTTGAGTGTTGAGTTAATGTTGCATGTTACACCAGTAGCTTAGTAAGAGTAATCTCATTTGAAGAAGAATGTTCCTAAGGGGGAGATATTGTAACATTCGCAAACTGAAATAACTGAGAAGAAGCTAAGAATACGAAATAGTCATTTTTGTAAAGAACGAAAATCTGGGAATTTCGTTCAGATAGAAAAAATTGAGTTTTCAATCAACTTTAAACAACCATGATTCATAGATCTCTGTGAGTTAGGTACTTCCAGATATACTAGGAAAGATCTTGAAATAATTTTTTCAACGCCGACGAGTTTGCGCGCTTCCGAGTTTGTATGAGTGAGAAATAGACATATAAATTTGGGATGTTCAAATGAGTCCAAATCTGCATTTTAAAGGGTGTTTTGGTCTTTTTCATACCGTATTATTTTAATTCGTTTTTAGTGAATTAATTAAGGGTCAAAAACAATTGGTTCAGTTTGCATAATTGAAAACATATGCTAGGGTTCTAGAGAAAGAATACAAGAGAAAGGAGTAGAGAAAAGTAAGATTCTTCGTCTCGTAAGAAATTGATTGCGGATTTCTTCAATGATTTGATCCTACAAGGTATGTAAGACTTCCATAGCATTGATTTCATTCACCCACATACCAAACATATTTATTTCAGCGTGAATTTGTCCTAAAAGAGATTGAAAGTGATTTTCTTGATATTTATTCTTAAATTTGATATTGTTCTTGAGTTGGGCTAAAATTGAGAAGTTTCTGAGATCATTATGTCACATTATTGGGTTGGTTGAAGTTAGGTTCTTAGGTACATTTGTAGGGTATCTCTATCTAAAAAGAATTTGGGAAAAAGAACCAAGTTTGGGAAAATAGGGGCTGGAAAACGAAGAAGAAATTTAGTCGGGTATATTTGGGCATTGAATTCGCGTCGCGGACCTGCTCCACAAATCTGGGGAAAATCATTTCCTGAGTGGAGCGGTCACGGACCATTCTGCATTAATTTTTTCGACCAAAATTTAAATACATCTGTGTATTGCAGACCTGGCCTCAGATAGTGAACTTTTGATCTTTCTCATGTTTAGCTATCTAAAATCATTCATAAATATCATTAGATCCTAACTATCACAAATCATGATCCTTGAACCCATAATTCAGTCCAAGGAAATTTAAAATTCAAGTTTGGAAGTCAAGAAGCAAATCAAGAGAAGTTCATTAAAGTTTTCGAAAGTCTTTCGCAAACGTTTTAACTTTGTTCTAAGACTTATGTGTAAAGTTAAGAAAATGGTAAAAATTTAAAGTTCAATACTCCAAAAGTTATAAGGGAACTAATTATTCCCAAGAATTTGAAATTTTTTCACATTTGAACAGGAAAGGGAACATCGATCCTAATAGAGCTTTTAAGCTAAATTTTGAGTAATTATCTCAAACTAAAGAAAAGAGTTTGTTTTAAAAATCTATGAGCTAAGTATATTTTGGGAGTAGTATCACACCGATAACGGGATGCGAGTTCATATTAATTCAAGTCTCCATAAACCATGTAGTCATCATGGGTAGTAAAGATCATACTTTTTAGATGACTCCTTAAGATGTTTTTAGCATAGACTAGTGGCACTTAGTTAAGGTGTCCTATATGACGACAAAGTATAGGACAGTTCTAGCAACGTGAGCAAGACGTTGTATCACCACTTAGGCTTATAGTGGTGATTTTCGGTTAGAAAATCTCCCACATAAACTAGTTTACTTCATTATATGAGTAAAGTTGAGTTTGTTGTTGTACTTTATTTAACACATTAAGTGTTTTCCACTGTTTTACAAGCTTTCTATATATTGTATGTGTTTTATTGTATATCGAGTTAAGTTGTTTAGGAGTTGAGTAAAATCAAGGTAAGTGTTTCTTCCAGTTTCTTTTCAAGCTTAAGTTGTGTTTAGTTTTCCAACTTGCATACTCGTACATTCAATGTATTGATGTCAGTTTTCCTGCTTTGTCCTATGATGCAGGCGCAAGTAACCAGGATCAACATTCATCACCTCGTTGATCAGGTTGAGCACGAGAGTCTGTTGGTGAGCCTCCGTGCATTTCAGAAGACTGTTTTATCATTTGCTTTATAGTTTTTCGTTGTTAGGATGATCGGGGGTCAAAACCTGTCATTCCTATTTGTTTTAGAGGCTTCATAGTTAGTAGTTCAATTGTCTTTGTATTATCATTTCATATATTAAGACTTGAGTTGCCTTTGGCCAAGTTGAATGTTGACTTTTAAACATTCTAAGTTATTCTATTAAACAATTGAGTAAGTTTGTCCTGCTAAACGTGTAGGCTCGGGGCGTGATAGAAAAATCATAAAATTGAGGTCTTGGAGCCCTAGATTGCTTGAGGGAGAAGACTTTAAATAGGGAATTGGAATTTGACATAATGAGAGTGAATGAGGTGGTTAAGGGTGTTAGAATCAGTTAAACTACCCTAAATAAGCCTAAAATTATATAGTATATGTATTAAAAGAGTGGAAAAGACCCAATTAACCCTGATTAAAAATTATCAAACAGGTACAACGAGACAGTCTATGAACCATAGATCCCTTTACAACTCGTAGAAACCTATCCTTAGAAATCAGTTGAAATTCCCAGAGTTTTAGAAATTGAACCACGAAACCTCTTTTTTGACCCGCAATGTCCTCCACGAACCATATTGTCCATTCGTGGAATCCAACTATCAAAATTCATCAAGTCTGAGAAGAATGAACTACGAACCATTTCCTCTACTCATAGGCATTAGTAAAACTTATAGTAACCTCTCATAAAATTCAATATAGTGAAAATTCCCAAACATGAAGTTTGAATTTATGAGACTAACTACGATTCATAGTTCCTTGTACGAGCCATATTGGCTTCTTGTACTTAACATCATGAAAATTTTGAATTTTTGAAGTTTCATGACTTGTTTCTACAACCCTATCCACAACTTGTAGCTCCTTGTAGTCACTGAACCAAAATTTTAATATTCTTGCATTATTATGAAAGATTCAGGCTTGGAGGATTATTTTTATTATTATTTAATTGCTTGCACATTTAATTTATTATTTTTTTTGTATTTTTGGAAGGATTGAATTAGACCATAGATTTTGATTTATAAAAAGGATAAGTAATTCAAATAAAAAAAATCATTAATAAATAACTTAAGTTGTGGGGAGGGTCAAGCATTGTCACAAAATGACTATGATAGGTGTTACAATATCACCCAAAAAATCTCTATCGTTTATATTTTTGTGTTTTAATTTTTTTTTTTTTTTTGTATAGTATAGTACTTTTAGGATCACTTGTCTATATCTTAGAAGTCCGTCCCATATTAATAGGTCTTTGGTTTTATAGTTGTTTTCCACATTCTAATTGAATTTAGTGTTAAAGTTTTGTGTAAGACTTATTTTTTGGCTTCTTATTTAATTTATATTTTATAATATTTGTTAAATGATTGGTAAGTGAATAATTACCTTGTCAAGCTGTGGTATTAGGATTAGTGTAATGTTGACCCTATTTGGTTCAAGAGAAAAATGGAATCCCTAATTAAATAAGCATGTCATTATAATATTTTTGTTCCTTTTTATTTTATTGACTTCTAAAAATTGGCAAGCTATCAATAAATGATGATTTATGGAATCTACTAAACATCTACTCTAAAGATGAAGGCAATATATACAAGTTATGCATAATTGCACTCACCTCCTATCTAGCTTTAAAATTATGTTGTAATCCCTTTATGGAAGTTTTATTGCAATGATACCTCTTTAGAAGATTATTGATGGAAAAAGGAGAAACAAACCCCTTAATAAATTAATATTTCTTTTTAAAATAAAAAACAATAAAATTGCCTCAAAAATTCAAAGTAATTTGACAAAAATTTATATAGAATACCAAAACTTTATAATTATTTTGTAATTCAATTCTATATTGTCTTTTATGTGTAGTCTATTTTTCCGCTTATTTCATACAAGAACTCTTTTATTAGAATAGTTTCCATTGAAAATATTTTTCCTTGTTTTTTTTTCTATTATTTTTTACTAGATTTAAAAGGCATGAGTAAATTAAAAATTAATAAAATATGTAATGAGTAATGTATGATGATTTATATTAGTAACGATAAATTTGAATAATTTGTATACTTTTTCAATACTTAAATATTTTCGATAATTTTCATTTGAAAAAAAAAAGTAAAGAGGAGGTAACTTAATGTCATAAAACTATAAAGGAGTCTTTCATAAATTGTATATCTTGGTTCCGTCAGGGAATAAATTCTAGAATTTAGAAGTCAAATAACGGAAGAAAGTTTCTATAAATTCGAAGGTTTGGGTTGGGGATGTACTCATTCTGGTTTAAGTTTCTTGTTTACATTGAGCAAGAAATTATTGTTATCTTTTTTTCATTTACTTTTGTTGTAGACATGGAATCAAAGAATTCCAATGTTGATTTAGCACTTGCAAAAGAAAAACGTGTTGAGGGTGCTAAAATCTTTCAGATGCAGAAATCACTTTTTAAGAGAGCAAACGACCTTGCTATCTTATGTGGAATCCACATAGCTATCCTAATTTTCTCAGTCGGCCGTCAACCAATTTCTTTTGGAACGCCCGATGTGGAAACGGTTGTCCAAAAATTCATGGAGGCTAACCATCCAACCGCACCTCGATTCTATATGAAGATGAAAAAGAATGAAGAAGAAAACAAGGAGAAAGGAAAATCTGTTGAAGATAATATCGCACATCGGCAACTAGAAGATTTCGAGTCTCCTTATTTGGGAAGTCTTCTGAAGTTGTACCAAGGGCTCACAGAATTTGAAGATCTATTGAATAAGGAGATCGATCCCACACAATTGAATCAAGAGATCGAAAAACATGAAGATCCAAAAATAGTATCTAAAATGAATGTGGCTAGTTCTTCGTATTTACCAACTGATATGCTTAGTCCTTAAATAAAAGCTTTTATAAACAATGAACTCTTAAAGTAATAATTGTTTGTTGTTGCATAACGTCCTATTAGTCGTCTTAATTAATATAGTCTTTTTGTTGGAAATGATATTTTTCATAAGTTAATTACATTTTCCTCTGCGGAGTGTCTTAACTTGTTCTTTGTCTAAAATAAATAATGTAAATAACAATCAATCACTAATGACCTATTAATTAACCTACATTATTATCAAATCTTAATCCCAGAAAGAAATATGATCATCTTCCCCAACTTATCTCTTTTCCCACCATGGAATCATGTCAAAATCATCACACAAAAACAATAATCAAGATTCTAAGGCTTAAGAATCCATTTACATGATTAGAGAGTCAAATTCTTACCTTTATCAATGAATTTCATGGGAAACCGATGTGAACTTCCCAAAATTGTCCCTTTCAAAGTTCAAGAATATAAAGTACAAAAAGTAGGGCTTTGAACTATGTTCTACATAAAATCTCGATTCTATCATTGTAAATGTCTAAAGTTTCGTCCCCGAAATACAGAAGAACATGAAAGAAAAATAGCAAGAAAACAATAATATTTGTATTTGAATTTATGCAAAAGTTACAATCTTTATAAAATCTTTAATAAAAGATATGTAATCCCCTGATTCTTCTCTTCACGAATGTTCTTGATTTGATGAAATACTTGTGGCTCAACAATTGGAGCGAAGACTTCTTTTATGTATTTTTCTGTATGTGTGTATATGTATGTATATTTTGGTCTTATGAAGACCTCTTTATATAGTCTTGAGCTTGGCTTTAGGAGTCTTTTGGTTCGAGCAATTTTGACCCCTGGGCCTGAAGAACATGAGTCGGGTTTATCTTGTAAACTTAATGGAGTGCCCCAAATGTAATTTAGACTTGATTTAAGTCATATAATTTTGACTCAAATATTGATCCAACTTTATTAACAAGTAATTCGACTTGGTCAACGTATCATGAATTTAAGATTTAATCCAAAATTAGTATGTATTTATCAATACAATTTCACTGTCAACAAATGCCCCTGCTTCGAGGCTTGTAACGGTGCTCGACTTGTCGAAACCTTCAATGACAAGGCTTGAAGTATTCATGATATATATATATAAATTTCCCTATTTGATTACAATGGAAATTTTCCCTATTTGATTACAATGGAAATTTTCCCTAACTTGAATCCAATAGAAACTTACCCTAATTTGGACACCCTTGATAAAAAGTTATGGCTTTATCATAGTGGTAATATGTGTTTATTTGAATAGGGGAGTTCTAAGTTTGAACCCCAAATAACATAATATTTTTTTATTTTAACAGCTACACACCATGATTTTTGGACACCCTTTATAAAGTTTCTTGCTCCACCACGCAATGCCCAACTTTTGAAGTCTCTCATCTTCCAAGATGAACTCGAACATATCATCCCCCTCAAAAAAACCTTGAAACAGTATTGGAGGCTTAAGCTTCAAGAACATGGTTCATCATAGGGTCAAGTAATGGACGGAACAAAGTTCTAACTCCCTCATCTCCGTCCACCTCAGGAACGGTAGTAGCAACAATTTGACTGACCAAAACATGGGCAATCCGAGCCATGGGAGTGAATACAGTACCTGCCAACCCACTCAAAAAAGGAATACATGTTGAAAGTACTGCGTCTATAGGGGAAGACCTAGTATACGATTCAGTGTCCTCGCATCATGTTCAACATCATCCTTGATCTCAATTTTAACCTCTTCTTGTACGACCAGATCCTCGGGTAGGGCTGGGATCTCTTACCTTAGTACATGCACTTTGTGAGCTCTACCTCTTGCGGGTGTTGCCCTTCATCTTCCCCTACCTATCCCTCTACCATGCCCTCTTATTGTTGGCCCATCGCTTGATCTGCCACGCGAGCTACAATCCATGCACCATTACGTCTAAGTGTCAACTATCTTTGGACAAAAGAGTGGAAGAGTTAGAAACCAATTTGGATCACCAAATATGATATTAATTTGAATTAAGTCATAATACGAAAGAAAAAAGAAAGAGAATTTCCTACAATCCCATAGCCTTTTGTGGAAAAATACATATCTATGCACCATGATGGAGGACTCTAGTAGATTCGTTTTGGTATGACAAAATCAATGAACTTAGAGCTTTGACACTAAAATGATTAAAATATTTTAGTAACTACATAATGAGTCCCCATAAACTCAACCCAATAACTAAAACAATTATGACGCAAAAATTACCCCTAATAAGTGAAAGTCACCACACCTTAACTCTAAAATAGTCAAATTGAGCATGCAACTCCAAAAGTTAATTAAAAAATACAGTATAGTATGTGTTTGAACAAATGGACAAGATAATGTAGAAGAATCCATAGAAGACTAAAATACAAAGTTAATTCTTAGTCTCAGAATCAAACATTTCTTAATTGAGGTGTCAGATCAGCTTCTGAAAGATTTGATGCACAAAAGAAAATAATAAGTGTAGTATCAGTACATAAATCACTGTAAACTGGTAGGATCACCCGGCTAGACCAAAATATGAATGTAAATAGTCACTACAATATACTAACAAAGAACAATGCACAATATAGCAACAAATATCAACCACATATAGTCTCGCAAAAACATCAATAAAAGAATCAAACAATGAATGAAACATGTACCACATGATTAAAATCCAAATGCTTGGTCCTCTGATGGAACCACAATGACATACTTGGCCCTCTCACAGAACCCAAAACAAAGTGTTAGTTTACTGGTATTGTACCTAAACCATCCATATATCATGTACTGATGTGGTACCTGAGCTTACTAACAATCACAATAAACATGCATAATCATGTAACACAATGAACAAGACCACTTGAAACTCATAAATCACAATCATAAGTTCATTGCATGAGCATGCCTACACAGTATCATTATGTATGTCTTCCTACCATGCATTGCACAAATGATAGTGGAAAGCAATAGACATACATACTTACATAAGTTGAGAATATGTCATCATCACCTACCTCAAATCAAGACTCTTGTAAAATCTAAATAACTGTGTTTCCCCCCTGCAAAGTGCCTCATCTTATTCTTGGTCTAAAATAAATAATGCAAACAACAATCAATCATTTATGGCTTATTAATTTACCTGGATTATTACCAAAATTCTAACCCCGACCAAATTATGATCATCTTTCCTAACTTAGGGTTTCTTCCCCACCATGGAGTCATATCAAAATCTTCACTCAACAACAATAATCTAGATTCTAAGACATAAGAATCCATTAAAAGATAAAAGAAAAAAATTATACCATTATCAATGAATTCTACTGGAAACTGATGCAAATTGCCCGAAATCTCCCTTTCCAAGTTCAAGAACTCAAAGTGCAGAAAACAAGGATTTTGGGTTGTTTTCTTCATAAAATTATATTTATGTCGCTATAATGGACCCAGTCTCGTTGTGGTAGTGCCACTACAGCGGTAAGTTAACCCACTATAGTAGTCTGAGCACCACTATAGCAAAACACCTTTCATTATAGTGGGTCGGTAATGGATCTACAACTCAACATATGGAAAAATGCCCTTTTGTAACACACATCCATCCCAACCTCTCAACATATACCTTTCACGCCATGTTCAGTTTCGAGAGTTCTACTTATCTTAATTTGGATCCTAAAGGCCGTATGGATTCATTAAGGTATTGTCCCAAGAAAATATATATAACACCTCGACAATAGAATCCACCCATTTTTTGGATTATTATAGATTCACCTTGCCCAAATTCTGACTAAGGCTGGCCCAGGCGAAAAATTTTAAATCACAACCTTTAAATTTTTTTAGTCCAAATTCTTTCCTTATAGACCTACTTATAATGATAGGGTCATGACGTTAAAATCTTAAAAAGACAAGGTATTTGGAACTATAAGTGATGTGAAGCTAATTCTTGGCATAACATCTAAGCATATCATATATAAAATGAAGTGAAATTGTAAACTAAAATCATAACATAGATAGATTTTAAGAATAAGTCTACTACAATTTAATACTAAGTTTGAAAGACTCTAAATTAAATAAAATAATAGTTTGAAAGCCATAATACAAGTCTGAAATATCGATAGAAACAAATGACTATGCAATGAGGACGACTCATTAGCTACTACCCTCAATCCACGATCGTGAGAATAATCACTCGTATCTACATAATATGAAAAATATAGTGCAAAATAGATACGCTCACAAAACAAAGAAGGTATTAAGTATGAAAGAAGAAAAATAATAGTTGAATTCGTATTTGTATGATAAGTTGTAAGAGATACCACAATGGATCTTTCAATTATGTAAATATCAATTGAGGAAGAATGCAGTGAAAGACCATGAATAAATATTTTGAAATATATGTGTGTATATTAGACCCTATTTTCTGAAATCATATTAGAAGGAAGCATACATAAAATCAACACAATCTGACATCATATCTATGATTATACATAATCATGTATATTTGAATGGTAAAAATATAGTATCTAAGTTGGAAGTTTCTTAACATAAACATACACTATGTGAGCTCATATTGTCCAAAGTTAAATCTAAATTGGAAGGGTTTTCCTATACTTCACCATGGTATAGAACCTGTCTGTCTAATGTGAATCCACAAATTTGAGCCTCTTAGGATGAAATAATCAATCGATAAAGTAGTGAAATGAAACTTCATGATGGCACTTGGATTATATGAACCATCGTTTGCTTGGTGGTATGTACTAATCCTAATACATATTGTCTATATAGTTCATAACATATCTATTAAGATTATATAGATGCTATCATGAGTCTTGCTCAAAAATCTCTTTCTATAATACATCTTTTTGGGAGACTATACTCAAATCTATGAGACAAATCTCAAATATTTCTCTCTAAAGTTATATGTAAAGTTTCTTTATAAAACGTATCTTTCAAATTATGAGAAAATTTTCAAAAACATGCATAACCTGTAGATTATCAACATAGTATTCATAATAACATAAAGGCTCTAAAATCATATTTCAAAAGATAATCTTCAAGAATCATAAACAAAATCATGTCAAGAACTAACAAAGTTGATTATGGAAAAACTTGCAAAGAAAAAAATACAGTAGTCAAAATTCATAAATCATGAGTAAGTAATTCAAGAAATCATCCACTAGGTCACAAAAAGTGTTAATATGAAAGTGGGGTTAGAAATCCTAACTACAAAATTTAAATTCATAAAATATTGAGGAGCTCCGCACATAAGGATGAAAGAAATCCTTCATTGAAGTTCTACATACCCTAAACTCTCCATGAATCTTGATGGAAAATTGTAACAAAAAGAAGAAGGTCCAACAATTCAGTTTTTAAAATCTTGATTGAGCTTTTTTTGAAAATCCTACATTTATGGTGTACGATTTCATTAATAATCTGAAGAGGGAGGATTAAATACTTGAAATTATAGAATTTCATGGGATAAACTCGCCTTAGAGACGAAGGATGAGGAGAGGAAAGAATACAAGCCCTAGACTTAAAATAATATCAAAATAATGAAATTTTCGGATGAAAAAAGGACTTAAAAGGAGATTTTCATCGATGCCATGTCCTGGACAAGGTGCCCTCCGCACTTGGCATTGTGCAAAATGCACAATATGATGTACAAATGTATCACAACTCAATCCACTAGGTTAGACGGTAACCTACTTTAACACCTAGATAAAAAAACTCCTTAGCACCCAATTTGGATTAAAACATAATATGCGGAAAATAAATGATTTCACATGAAAATTCCATTAACATCATAACTTAGAAGGAAAATACCACTTTAGTAAAACGTTTTTACAATAAACTGTAAAAGGCAACCCTAGGGAACTAGTCCAAACAGGAACAAGACCTACTAAGAGAGCATAGTTTATACACAAAAATGAGACACCGCTCTCTCCATACAAAAAGAAAAAGTGAAAGTTGTTGTAAATCATCATTGTCTTCACCTATTAAATATCACTGACTTTGCAAGCATACTATATCAAGTAGCATATCAAGAGTAGTATCAGTACAAACAACACAAACGGGTAAGCACCATCAGTTAACCCAAACCTATCACATAATATAATGTATATATTGCATAATCATAAATAACCATGCAATAAGAAAGCTACACCACCCCATTTCTCTGTTCACATACTATTACCCTTTCCGAATAAATGTTATAACTAATGCACCTTGATCTCATTCCTCTCAATAACACCATCATGACGCCAAAGCATAGCTTAACCTTTCTATCATATTAGTATCCATGAATATCAGGTCATCACTAGCCTTATCCACTTCCTTTTATCCTTTCTCCATTTCTCATGCCAACTCATTGCCCCTTCAGAAAAGTACATAAAACTAGTGCCTTAAACCAATTCATCCTACCAATTAACCCAAAAGCATTTATATAATAAAGTTAATGATAAATAAAATATAGTTTAGAAACAACTAAATATTGAGCCCTCATAAACTTACTCTCATAGTTATAACAATTATGCAAAAAAACACCCTTAGGAATTAACTCAATTCATCCTACCAATTAACCCAAAAGCATTTATATACTAAAGTTCATGATAAATAAAGTTTAGAAACAACTAAATATTGAGCCCTCATAAACTTACTCTCATAGTTATAACAATTATGCAAAAAAACACCCTAGGAATTAAGTTTGTCAATTAACAAATAACATAGCTCAATCATCACAAGCAACCCACAGCCTAGACTCCGAGTAATCGAGAAAACTCAAGGATCTAGCATGCAGCAATTGCATCATGAAGAAGTAAATCAGGTTCACTCATGGAACCATAAACACATACTTGGTCATGTCATGGAATTCAAACTCAAACTGTTAGTGTACTGGTGTGGTACTTTAGCCATCAGTTGTTAGTGTACCAGTGTAGTACCTAGGTCGACCATATTTGGATATCTCTGTACCATGCATATTACGTGATCCAAGCATTAGTATATATATCAGGTAGGGTTGTCAAATGGTAGGGTTGATTAAAATTAAAAATGTTAGAATGGGTTGAATAGAAATTGGGTTGGGTCTTGACCCGCCCAAGTTTACTTTGGGCTCAAATGGGATATAACACGGGTTGGGTCTTGACTCGATTGATCTCAATAATTTAACATATTGATATTTAACTTTTATAATCACAATTTGAATTTTCTCTCAAGAATTTTTTGTTAAAAGGTAACAAATAAATAGATAAATCCTAAAAGATGTTAAATAGACAATAATTCATACCTTCAATAGGAAAAATATCTTAATAAAAAGTTTTAAAACGAGTTGAAATTGGAATTTGAATTGGGCACAATTGAGAATTCTCTACAAATGGGTTAAGCTTGAATGAGTAGAGATTGATCTCAATTCAAATTATCTTGAGTCCAACCCTTAAAATTCTGGACGGGTTGGGCGGGTTACCTATGTTTGGGTTCATTTTTGACACCCCTAATATCAAGCATGGTACCTAAATCAATTATTAATATATATCAGACGTGGTGCCTAAGACAACCAATCATGTGTGATATCTGAGCCAACCACTGGTATATCTTATACCAAGTGTGGTACTGTTACACACTAAAAATTTCTAAGTTAAGACCAGATTTATTCTTCATTTATATATTAGGTCGTGTCAAGTGATTCTTAATTGTTCATAGATGCTAAGGTCAATTCTTTAGCGTAAGAATGATTCTTAATATCGATTAAGGTCACTAGAGTCTCCAAGCATACAAAAGAGATCTTGAATGGAACTTCTTTTATCCATAACTTTTCTATGTCTTTAACTGTCTTTCTTGTTCCTTAAAAAGTCCCAAACTTTTTTTACTGTGAATTTTCCATTACTGATTTTAGTCCACTAAGCATTATCAACTTCATTAGTGAGATAAGCATAATGCAAATTCCCCTGAACATGGTCCACCACACATTCAAGCACAAAATCTCTCATTACTGTATAGTCACATCCCTCCTCTCCAAATTCAACAGTATCTTTCATGGGATAACAAGTTTGCAGATTTGAAACATGTATATGTTGGGACCCAAGTAAAACCAATTAACGGCTTATAGATATGGGGTGAATTATTCAATTTTTTATTGGATAAATTGTTAAACGGTTAAGAATTATCGTAGCTAAATTTGTATACTAGGTGTATTAACTTCATTTAATCTTTTACAATAATGTAAAAGAGTAATTATATATTTTTCTTTTTTTACTCCTAACTCCTAAAGGCTAAAGACATAAAATCATTAGAACCTATTTATGTTTCTATAATTATCTATTTTGCTTTAAAGAATAAAGTGTGAATCACCAAACTCAAAAGTATACTGAGGATATATACATAAAAAGTATGCAACAATTTATCGATTGATCGACAAAAATGCTTCAACTAGACGATGAAAATGTGAGAACCAGTTGAAATTCTAGATCAATTTATTCATTTTATCTTATTATTCATTTTTTATTCAACCTCAAATAAAAAAGAAAAAAAATTGTGAAGTGGAACATTCATGCAAGTGCTGCTTAATTTCTACTTTCTAACATATACTATGTACACTCTAAAAAAAACCATAAACAAATCTCCTAACTGAAATTAAATTATTGATACAATGAATAAGCAAATTCAAAATGCATCAACAATAATTATCTGCTCGTTGTTGCTATTGATTAATACTGAAATTGGTAATTTTTACCGATTTGTCGATGGAGCACAACGGACGATTCAAGTTTCCGATGATCTAGACGACGTTGTTGACGATGAAGAGGACGAGGCTTGGAGAGAATGGGGAAGGAAGAAATCGACTAGCTCCGATTTCGATCCGCCGCCGACGGATTTTGATACGATGAGTCCGTCGGAAATTCAAGCGGAAATGATGAAGCGGCAGCTGGGTCCGGTTTTTGGGTTTGTTAAACTCCGACTTGGAACTCGTCGGACTCAGGTATCTCTTCCTTCACCTTTTTTAGTGTAGATTCTTATTAATGTGATGAGTAGTGACTCGCTAAAATTTATTTTCCTAACTAATAGCATTGAATCTAGTGAAATAGTTGTCTTGCTGAAAGAGTAATCTACCATTTGCACTTCCAATTTCAAGCTAGTTATACCCATTTTGCAGTGGTAGATTTATATGTGAAATTTTCTGAAATATATGGTGTTTTGAACCCACATTTACATTGAATTTTGAAATACTACTATAAGATTAAATGTTGTATCCGCCTCTAGTCATTTGGATCTATTCAGGTTATAAGTAGAATGAGAAAATTAGTTGACAAACTGGAGAATGTGGTAAGATCTGAAAAACTCTTTTCTGTGAAGTTTCAGGTCTGGGGTGGATGCAATTTGTTGGTTCTGGGTTCATATGAACCTAGTACTTTCGATGTGGAGTATAAATTTATACATATGAACTCATAACCTTTAAAAAGATTTGTCCAATTTAGAGATTCTAAAGAGTAAAGATGGAACTCAATAGGCTTAAATCCGTGTTCCGCCTTTGAGAAAAGATAATCTGTATTAAAAGGCGATTTTAGTATTACAATGAAGTGAACCTAGATAGAAGGGAATAAATGTAGAGGATTACTAAAGCTGACCTCAATTGATTTGGATTGAACCATAGTTGACTGAATGGAAGAGTGTATAGAGTTTGCAAAGGAGGCTTGGGCAGGATTGCAAAGTAAATTGTATGGTATTATTAACTGAGATTACTTGTTTACAGGAGAAAGTTACTGAAATAGCGATGAGATGGACCAAACTAGCAAGAACTGGAGCAATCGAGGCAAAGTTCATGAGTGTTGATGTGAGCACAATCATGTTTACTATGGAGAAAGGTCAAGACTCTATCGAGGTTTGTCTTACTTCCAAAATATGATGTTTTATTCTATAAGTACTAGCTTTACCTATTGATCCTTGAAACAAAGAGTTGAATATCAGAACACTTTGTATAAAGGTTGTTGTGTTTCACCACCTCCCATATATCCTTCACAGTCAATTAAGGTTGTTATTGCAAAGCCACAACTAAGGTGCACAGACCTTACCGTCTAAGCTGTTGATACTTTCGTTTCACTGGGTCCATGTTTGAGACAGCAAGGCAGTCGGTACACCATTCATATCAAGGCTCTGGTTTTGCTCTAAACTTTTAGCCTTCCAAATGCACCTTTTATCGATGGTTCTTTTTCATCCTTTGGGACGATATGTTAGTTGGTATTTGATAGAATCACAAGTTCTGTACTAGAAAATTGAGATTTTATTACTTTATTTTGCAGTTGAAAGAGTTTTTGTTGGACCAACCAGAAGCATATGAGATTAAAGTAGGGGACCAACTATTTCGAAGACCAGGAGATCCTCCTTTTGAAGAAGTATTTGAGAAGATTCAGAGGGAGAAAAGCAAAGTCGATCATACCAGCTCAAAGAAGAATAGGCATCATGAGTTGTAATCACCACAAAAAAACTCTTGACAACTAATTTCGATCACCTATAACAAGTATTATCAGGAGGGCAGGTGTAAATGGCTGGCATCTTACATGTTCTTTTTTCGACACACACTTGACACTCTGTGCTTACAGGCTATGCATCCAAATAATCAGTTAATTCTTCTAACATTATATCATTGAACATCTTGTGTTGGGAAACATCTCTGTCTGAGTAATGGCACTTATAAGGGAATGATTTTGTCTATATGTTTCTACATGTCTTTCACCAATTATGATTTACGAATGGAGCTAAGGGACTATCAACCTTGTAGAAGAAGACAATTGATATCCTCCATAATGTCCTAAAAACTGGATTTGTTAGATGGTTATAAAATTATTTTAATTCAAACATAATATAAACCATCCCACAAACTAGATTGTGTATAAATCCATAAAAAAATGCCAAGTTAAGTGAAAGAATACAGTTTCATTTCAGCTTATTGCTGAAGTCAGAGAGCTCGAGAACACGAATTCTGGAAATGCCAGCAGCTTCCTCCCTCTCCTTTTGAGTATTGTAACCCCAGTCCCCTGCTTCAAGAAATTAGATTAGCAATCACTACAACATTGCAAATCTATAAGAAGCAAAGTGAGTATGATAAATCACCTAGATACAAGTTCCATCCATCCAACTCGGACTCTTTAATCACATTCTTTAAAGTAGCAAGCCGGTCTTCCACAAAGCTGAGCAATATTCAGAAAAAGTAGACACTTAATTTCACGCGGTAGAAGCAAAATGGCTTTTCAAAAGAAGTTTGAGTAGTCCTTATGCTATAAAATCTTACTGTAGTTTCAGACCCTGGTGTTCCGGCATTTCCTGAAGTTGCTTAAGCACTTTTACTTTAGGTCTGATTAAAAAGAAGTTTCACTTGAGCACGAGTATGAGCTTAAATAAGTAAACACTAATTGACCATGTCTCTTGATATTGCAGTTAGCTTAATCACACTTCGTGTGAAGTAAACTCACCCAGTGCCGAGACCATAGATCCTTTCAGCTGGAATAGTTATCCCAGCAATCCCTTTAAGTAATGCATCTGCAAAGCGGCTCTACAAATGGCAGCGGAGTACAAATATAAGATTCAACGGCTTTAACTCAAGGCTCTTAAGATTCCAATTCCACTTTCATCAAGAACAAGCTAAAGTTTTGAAAAACAAAACATCACTTGTACGCGTGGTGAATATTTCAGGATAAATTAGTTCTAAAGATTTTATCTTTAGGTGAATGTGCACATTCTAACAAACCTGCTTCGTAGTGACTATATAAAGCTTTGAACTTGCAAATTTCAGTGCATCAGGAACTCCAGGATAAAACCTGTAGAGAAAGCATAAGCTTTTTAGCATTTTTCAACACAGTATATTCTTTGACGTGATTGAGTACTATCTTTAAACAGAGGTGAATTTATTGTGCAATTTATGAAGCATGTGAACTCAGTCTTTCCGCAAAATTATTGTCTTGAATCAATCTAATATTACCTGTTGGCACCCATGCTATTAAAGAGATTAGTGAAGCACTTGGTTTTACCTAGAAGAACAAGGATCAAATTCCCACTTTGATTAATTTTTTTCTGTTGTCTTTAGTATGCACTCAAGTTCTTGAAATCTTAGATATGCCTCTGACCGTAAAAAACTAGGAGATTCTAGAGAATGACACTAAGATGAGCACCGACCAACTTATAGGTTGTCGTACTACTCGGAGTCTTAAAACCTTATCAAACTAGGAAACTGACAAGCAGATAGATTTAGCTTGTTTTGGAGTACATCATTCGGTATAGGTAGTCTATAGAGTTTGTATCTCTGTTTTTCTTTAAGTTGGTTCAGTGATTATACATTAGCCAGAGATTAGAGCTAGTCAGGACCCTCAAGTGGTTGATTTGATCACACAGGCATAATCAACAGCTACACTTACCTGTTTGCACCTATCCAAGTAGCCAAATCATTGTCCATCCATTCATCTCTAACCTTACCGAAAAGATCTATAAGGAAGTCTCTGTCTTCATTCCATTCTGCCATTATAATGGGTTTAATCTTTGACCAGTTCTCAAGTATTCCCTCAACTGTTAGTCCCTCTGCAACCTATCACATTAAGAAAGATATCACCTCGACGAAGTTTATGATACATCCTGAATAGATTTGTGTCATCATATCCAAGACACTTTTATTTTTTTTGTGTACCCACCGAAGACTTGCGAATAGAAGGGATTATCGACTCCAGGAGCAACCTCACAAGTAAGAGATTTTCATATCCAGTTTCCACTACAGGTCTAACCTGCAGAAAGTTTGAAGGTTGATCACTTTCTGCAACAACAACAACAACAACATACCCCATATATTCCCGCAAGTGGAGTCTAGGTAGGGTGAGTGTACACAAATCTAGAAGCCAACGTCTAGGTTCAACATAGGTTTAGTTCAAACTCAATATTTCTATTAAGAAAATTCACTAAATAAGTACAAAAAAAACCCAGTTACTAATACCTAATACCATCCTAGAATTTAGAACTCATAAAGTTCAAATCTCGGTTCCACCTCTGACTAGCCTAGTTCAACCCCAATATGCTGAGATTATTTAATGAATCACTTACGCAGCGACATTGAACTCGATATGTGCATTCCAACACCCACAACCTTTATAGTAGTGACTTATCTCATGAGAAAAGACTTTGTTTTCTTTCAAAGAAGCATAATTAACAAAACCTATATAACATATATAAACATTCTACACTAAATTAGGGGCAAAAGCTTGTCCAAAACCACCACTACCATAAATGTATCTCCTTCACATATACAAATTTTCTTTCACTATTTCACCTTTAATTTTACTTTCTAAGGAAATGAACAAAGAAAGATATAATACTTAGAGAAGATAAAACAAAAATAAAGAACTTTACCACATGCATCTGATCTACAATCCAATCTTCCAAAGAAGAGTCCACCCCATTGAAAAGACTAGGCCATCTCACTTTAGCAGCCTGAAAAACCAACAATTTTTTTTCAAAAAACAAATTGAAAATTGGGAACCAAAAAGGGGCAAGTAAAGTAATGACCTTAAGAGCAGAAAGAGAGCTTTCTCCACAACTATCGCAGAGAACTCCATCAAAATCCAAGGCATACAAATCCCCCATTTTTGTGCCAGTTATTGGCTCTCAGGATGTAAAATGGAGGGTTCAATACCCGCCAATCAAATTTGATCAAATACCTTTTGACTCAAAATTGACAGCTGATTTCTTGTAAGATCATTGTGGGCCTCTTTGCCCTTGATCCGACCCGAATGATATGGCTAACCCGAATTAGGAATTAGGATGTATTGGTTAATTAATCTGAATTCATGCCGAGTAAAGTTTTATATCAAGTTAATCTCTATTAATTGTGACAACTTTAGGGCTGCATTTTGGTCTCTCTTTTTTTTAATTTCTAGTGATTTTGTACTCCTAAAATTATCGATATTAATACTATTTGAAAAGACGATAACGGAGAGTAAAGTTAATGGCTAAAATAGTTAAAATGATGCTTTTTGAATACTTGTTTGAAAGATTGAGAGTAAAGATAGAGATACAAGTTGTATAGATTCGTCTAGGCGAGAGAATATGGGATAGTTCATGATCTAAATCATGTGAAGTGTATCAAGAATAAGAATGACAGTTTTGATAAAAAAGAGGTACACATTCAAAAATAAGACATATTTTTTCATAAACATTTAAATGAAGAGGGGGGATGAGGATATTGCATGAAGAAATTAGAGCACTTTGAGAATCATAGAAAAATTGAATTTCGTAGATGAAAAAAAAACCTGCATATGGTTAGTGGTAGATCCATAAGATAAGGAGGGGCAAAGTCATTGAGCCACACGAGATTGTAGTGAAATTTTGAGAAAATATAAGCAAAATAGGTATGAAGTGGTTGACTAAATTGTCTGATATAATTATTAGGGCAACTAGAATATCAGAATAATGGAAATGAAGTACAATAATTTTGTTCTAAAAGAACAAGAGAAATATTCAAAATTGCAATAAATATGAGTGTCAAGCTATTAAAACACTCTATGAAAGTTTGGGAGAAAATGATAGAGGTAAGGTTGAGGAGGGGTGTGTGATCAACTTCGAGAATCAAATTTGAATTTATGTTTTAGTGATTGATTACAAAAGCAATTTACATTGTAAAAAGACAGTTGAAATAATGCAGTGATAGGATGAGAAATTCATAGTGTTTATTGACCTAGAATAACATATAATAAAGTTTTTAGGGAGGTTCTATGAAAATATTTGAAATTTAAAGATGTTCAGTGACTTACATTCTCACAATTCAGGAAATATATGATGGCTTCAAATTCCATATTAGAATAATCTGGAAACTCAAAAGATTTTTCGATCGAAATAAGATTGCACTAAGCTTCAAACTTAGCCTGTTTTTATTTGTCTTAGTAATGGATGAATAGTCATTGCATATCTAATGAGAAATGCCACTGTGTCTTTTATTCATAGATAACATAATATTGATTGACGAGATGCGGATGCATTAAAAAGTTAACGATAAGCTTAAAGTTTAGAGGAAGGCCCTAAAATTTAGAGATTTAAGGTTAAGCATGACAAAGATTGAGTACTTGAACGGCAAGTTCACATAGTGCAATGAGACGAAGTTGGAAGTGATAATCGATATACAAGCTATACTCATTAAAGAAATTTTTAAGTAGTTTGAGTCCATAATACAAGATAATGGGAAGATTGAGAAGGACATCATGCATCGTATTGAAGTGGGTGGACGAAATGCAGACTCTTTATGAGGTTCTATATAATTAACGTCTATCACCAATACTTAAAGGGTGAGTTCTACTACGTAATAGTGAGATGTACTTTGCTATATTGGACAAGGTGTTAACCTGTCGAGAATGCATGTGTTCCGAAGATAAAGTTGTACGGGATAAGGTAAGAGTGATCTACCAAGAGGACAATATTAGGCTAGCAATTATACGAGGCATATAAAGAAATATGTGTAGATGTAATCAAGGAGGTATGAGAGGTTGATATTAGTTAGACAAGACGCTTTCATATCTTTTGTGAAAGATATGATTCAGAAAAAAAATAGGGATCCAAATTTATTGAGAAAAGAAAGAAAATCAATTATATCCACCAAACAAAGAAAAGTACGATTAGAAGCATGTTATAATTATTTATATAAGATAAAATTAGCCAATACATTTGATCATATCTAATGACTAATTTAAAACTTGGAGGGTAATGAAAATTACCTAAGAAAAAAATTAAACGATACACGTAGCCAAGCTATACAATGATGTGTGAGAGGTTATGAAGATATGATGATACCCTGAAGATTAGCGTGTTAAAAATGAATTCAAATATAGGTAATTTGTTAAATTTATTTAAAATTTTAAGTGTTGGTTAAGATAATTTAAATTGGCCTCAATCTCAATTCTTTCAAGTCTAATCAATTTTAAGAGAATCGTTAATTGAGCTCAATTCAATCTCTAATTTCAACCCGTTTTAAAACTCTTTATTAGGATATTTTCTTATACTGAAGATATGAATTAGTCTATTTAATATCTTTAGGATCTATCTATCTAATTGTTGTTTTTATACAAAAATCTTGATTTGATTTTTAAATTGTGAATATAAAAGTTAAATATCACAATGTAAAAATAATTGAGATCAAACGGATCAAATTGGGTGGATCAAGGCCCAATTTGTTTTTAACCCATTTAAGTCCAAAGTAAATTTGAGTGGATCGAAATTCAACTTAATTTCTGTTCCAATCCATTTTAATATCTCTAATTTTAATTTAACCTGTGTTTTTTTGACTCTTGTGAAGACTAATGATACAATTTATTCGGCGAGAATAATACCAAACAAAAATTTGGAACGCTTGGAGAAACAGTCAGCAATCAAAATTAGCAATATTATTTATTATTTATTATTTACTTATAATAAACCAAAAGAGGTTAAATTCTTGACCATCAAATTCTAATACAACATACTTATATTTCTTTCTAGCGTTATTAATATTTGTTCATAAGCTTTAAACATTTATAAAGTTTTTCTAAAGATATCTTAATAAAGAGTATAGCTGGAATTAGAGCGGTCGATATAGATTCATGACTCGTTCCATTCGATAGCTCATACAAATTTTACTGGGCTATTTCACTTTTTTCATAAAAAATAATAAAAGTTTGATAATTTAAATTTTAAAATATCGACATAAATTTTGTCAAAACAGTATTGATATGATGTTATTATTTGTTAATCAAGTTTCAAAACCATCAATAAAATAATTTTAACAATACTTATTAAGTTTGACTTCAAGTAACGATTTGATTGGATGACTTCAGTATGAAATTATTATCATTTCATATAAATATCTTCGGTATAACTGTACAACAACATCAACATATTCAATGAAATTTCAATAATTAAGATCTACGGATGGTAAAATATATATAGATCTTACAATTATATTGTGAAGATAGAGAAATTATTTGCTCAAAACTTTCAACTCAAGTGCATCATTCAAAGTAAAAGAAGAAAGAAGAAGAAGCATGATGCGGAAAAATAATTATTTTTATATTTGAGTGTTTGAACTTTATAATATTTATTGCATGCAGGTTTGTGAGTTTTAAGTTTGGACTTCTCTTATTTTTCGTAGTATTCTAATTTATTTTAATTTAATATTTTAAAATTAAAAAGGAAAATGTACAAGTATCTTCTTAATTTGTGTTCGAAATCCCACAGACACATTTGTACTATACTAAGGTCCTATTATCCCTGAACTTATTTTATAAGTATTTTCTACCCTTTTTCGGCATACGTGTCACTAGCTTGAAGAAAAAAGTCAACTAACATTGGATCCACAAGATAGTATCATGAAGGCCGAAAAGTGGTAGAAAATTATTAATAAAATAAGTTCAGCGGTAATATGACCTTAGTATAGTATAAGTGTGTGTCTGAGAGGTTGAGGGGTACTTCAGCATTATCCCAAACTAAAATTAGATATTAAAAAATTACATATAAAAATTAAATTTTTGTATTACATCACTGTATGTGTCTAAAATTTCAATCTTGAAATACAATAAACAGAAAAGGAAAAAATAGCAAGCAAACAATAATATTTGAATTTGAATTAATGCGAAGGTTATAATTTTTTATAAAATCTCTAATAAAAGATGTAATCCTCTAATTTTTCTCTTCATGAATGTTCTTGATTTGGCGGAATACCTGCGGCTCAACATTTGAAGCGAAGACTTCTTTGTATGAGACAGACTCAACACTTGGAGCGAAACTTTTTTGTATGAGACTTCTTGGAGCGATTTCTTTGTATGCGGAAGAATTGCAGATACCACTTAAGAACAATTATGTATTTCTGTGTGTATGTATTTTATATGTATTTTGGTCAGAAGAAGACCTCTTTATATAGGTTAGGGTATTTTGGTACAAGCAATTTTGACCCCTGGGCCTGTAGAACATGAGTTGATTTATCTTGTCAACTTAATGAACTGACCCAAGTGATTTGGGCTTGCTTTAAGTCATACAATTTTGATTTAGATATTAATATGACTTTATCAATCAATAATTTGACTTAGTCAAGATATGATGAGTTTAAGATTTAACCCAAATTTAATATGAATTTATCAATAAAACTTCAACATCTACAATAATCATATACTTTTAAATATTTTTCAATAACAATTATAACATATCTAGTGTAGTCTCATTCAGTTACATTAGAAAAGGTTGTATATTTACATACCTTAAACCTACCTCAATATTTTAAAATATATACTTTGAAATGCAAAACGTCATATAATTTTTTATCACAAAATGATTAAAAAAGTTATTTCAAGTTATTTATTCAATTCTAACTCAAACACAAAATTTAATTTTTTTTTTTGAACTTTCTGATCATAAACTAAAAAAAATACTATATAAAATATATCAGAATATGATATAATCTTGGGATTATAAATATGTTGTAGAAAAGTAAAAAAAATTAATATTTTTTATTTTTTTTTTAAAAAAAGAATTTATGCGTGCTGCACGCTGGATGCTTCTCTCCTCACGCAAGTAATCAAAAAAGAAAAGAAAAGAAAATAGCGACCCGAAAGACCGGACCCACAGATTTTGTCCAAATTAAGCAAACCAAACGGCGCCGTTCTTTTGAAACAATTACCGGCTATCCCGGTAGCCTCTTCTTCGCCCAAAAATTGTTTCACTATAATCATTCTCTTCGCTCGTTTCTCGAGACAGTTTCTAAATTTTTTCTCACAGTAGCAGCATAGTCTATCTTCATCTCTATCTGCTTATTATCACCTCTGTAAGTATTCCAATTCGAATTCCATTTCTTTGTTTTTTTTTATTGTTTGATTTTTTTTCTTATGGTTTGTTGATTGGGTTATATGATCATTGACATTTATTCAGTTACTCTGCATTTCTATTGGATATGGTTTTGGATCTCTTTGCATGTGATGATTGAGCAAATTGAATGTTTACAACTTTGTCTACCTGTTTTTCATAGATATGAATTGATGGTAAACAGTTAGAAATACCGGATTCATCTGAACTTTTTTTTTCTTCTAAAATTTGGGGTTGGAAGGGGGGATTACAAGTTGGGGGAATCAAACTCTCGTCAACAAGTGAAAATTCAAGTAGTCAACTAAATGAGATATTGATATCCCCGGTTCATTTGAATCCGGTGTTTTCGATGCTGATTATAAATTTATATTTAAGAATCCCTAAAATTGTACTCCCTCAGTCAATTTTATTTGTCGCTGTGTTTTTAGAAAGTCAATTTGACTAGTTTTCAAAGTTAAATTATATTATATTAATTTAATATTTTAAATAAAAAATTTAAATATTTAAAAATTATATGAAAAGTACTATAACTAGCAATTTTTTGCATATTAATGTTGGTCAAAGTTTTTATAATTTGACTCTAAAAATAGATAACAAATACTAATAGATATGAACACATGACTTTAAAAATACAATGACTTCAATGTTAAAAATAACTCAAAATTTGAACATATATGTGTTAAATTGTGCGTCTGCCTATAAAAAGGGCACATTTTTATTGGCTTAATTATAGTCTTTGATCTTTATGTTTTAATGTGTTTGTGTTGCTTTTCTTTTTAGTTCTAAGAGATGTTTTCCTTTTTCATAATTTTTTAGTTTTAACTTTCCACGTGTTATTTTAAAACCACAAGATTAAAGGACATTTTAATACATTTTACATACCTCTAATGTAAGAAACTAAGAATCAAAATCTTTTTTACCTTCACAAACTCTGTGTCCAATCAAAATCATATACGAGCAATGGACAGCCAGGAATTCTAATAGGGATTCAGAAAAATCTTTAAATTGATATGTCTAGAAGCTTACCTGTTAAGAAGGAATTAACAGTTTATATATATGTACCATAAATAGATAATTTTTACCCTACTTCAGTGGCAGATTATGTACAAGAAAGGGGTTTGAATCTCCTTTTATACTAAACATATAGAATAATATGAATTTTTTGGTTATATGCTGTTGAATCCCCTTGATATGAAGAACAGTCTTTCTTAGTGGTAAAGAGGGTCCAAAAGTTGTTGTAGGTCATAACTTTATATCGCAATTATGACATTCTAGAATGTTTATCATTTCATGGCTCCACCACTATCTACTTTGCATAGTATAATTTCGGATTTTAGGGATTCAATTTAACCCCTTCCTTACCTTTAGCTTGGCCAGCGGTGGCGAGACCTGAACATGGTATCATATTGTAATACCATCTTGAAGCATGTGACCACTTTATTTAAAGCTAATTGGTGTAGAAGTTTTGGTTTAGAGGTATAAATATGTTTCTTTTTAGCAGGGCAAAGTATTTTCCTTGAAAGTTAAAACTTCAGGTTTTGAAATTTGTCGACTTGCTAGGTAAAGCACCAATTGATGTTAAACTAGTGACTGTATATATAGGTGTAAATTTCAAATGTGAAGTCCTGGAAGTTCTTTTTAAACCTTCTCTTTTTTATGTTTCTTGGATAGATTTGATTTTTGAATGTGGTCTCATGCTTTATTAGCTCCTAAGCTCTAATCTCTTATTCTTTTTTGTTTCCCCTCTATTTCTCTCACATGAATGTGAATGTTATCGAGTTTTGATTACAGAAAATGGAAAATAATGAGGAAGGGGAGGAAACAGCTCCTTCTAGAAATGAGTGGGAAGTCGTATCGCTCATACAGTCGGCATATGCTGCTGCCCCTAATTCAAGACAGGTTGATCTTGTTGACGATAGTAGTGCAGAGTTTGTAGCTGAAACTTCTGATCCAATGATTATGTCGGGGCACTTTGGCTTTCCACCGAATCAACATGAGAATGCGCCATTGCAACCATCTAATGATGAGATTCTGAATGAGCAGGGAAGTGAAGATGCTACTCCTGAATTTGTTGCTGACAAAGGGGTTGATTCAGATGCAGATGAAGTGAGTACAAAAACTAAAGGATTGAGCACAACGGAATTTCTCGGAGATCAAATGTTTGATGAAAAGGTTAGCCTTTTATCCTTAAGTGGTGCAGAATTTGAAGAAGATGTAGTCTTGCAGGGGTCAAGTTTTGTGGACAAAGAGCAGAATTTCTTTAGTTCTACTACGTTTAGTTCTTTCAATAGTGAAGAACCCATGAATGTGTCAGCATCAACAGAGGAAAGTAATATGCTTGCAGAACCAGTTGAACTCGTTCACCGGGTTATTGATTCTGGCATATCTAATTTGCCAAAGGCTAAAGCTGAAGATAATGATGATGCAGAAAATCTTCCTTGTCAAGCCTGGTGGAAAAGGCGAGCTGTTTCACTTCTTGCCCACGCAAAAGATGCCAACACATTCTGGTCCATTTTCATTGCTGCAGCTGTTATGGGCCTCGTGGTTATTGGTCAGAGATGGCGCCTAGAAAGGTGGCAGATATTGCAAATGAAGTGGCAGTTTGGAGGCCACGATGAGGTATTTATTACAGTTCTACTTGAAAATAGTTCAAACTGGTGTCTTCACTGAGTTGATCATGTTTTACTTTGGGTCTAACATTGTTAGTGTGCTTTAACCAATCAGCTAAGTAGATGATGAAGTGATTAATTAAGAAACTTCTGCTGTAATTCTTTTGATTATTACCTCCCGGAGAAAGAGGTGATTTACACCATTTACATAAATCCTTTTCTTCTTTATGTCCAGCTTCCATGTCATTCATTTCAAATAATAGTGACCCATGAGATATTTGCAGACGCCATATAATAGAATACCTTTTCTACTCTTTCACCCTTTTGTTTCTTCCTAAGAGGTTCATCTTTTCTTTTACTGCATTAATCTGTTATTATTGAGAGATTCTTTCAATACCACTATGATTTTGTAATGCTATAATATTTGTTCTGCTTTCCCCGGAACAGTGCATATTTGTGTTCCCAGGATACGCGTGGATCTGTATTTTACTTGGTCAATCTTTTGAAATAACATCCTCTAGTATGGAGCACATATCTTTAGAGGTGGGATTGGGAATGGAATGAAATGAAATAAAGGAATTTCTTCACCGGCATATGAGTGGCCTTAGGCAGTGCAAGGGAGTATTAGATGATACAAAAGCGAGAGGCATTTAGGGTGAGTTTGTTTTTAGAGGGAATCGTCTAGAGATGGAATAGGAGGGAGATCGGCAGTAAGTGGGAGATACTAAGGCATCTAAGAAGGTAATTCACTTTACTTGGTGCACGTACGAGATGCAATGCTAACAGTAACTCGTGTAAAGAGTGTGAGATTATCCTACTACATGGCAAATTCACGGTCAACTTCATGAGTAGATTTTTCTTATTGAGCTTGTTTCCTGCGGTAAATCAGATAACCTGCGACTTGAAGTTCTTTCTTTGCAGCCTTAAGTTTTTAATTCTTAAGTTGGCTGAAGGAAGTCTAGTTTACTGTATTTCACATCTTTACTCTCTGTTTAGTTGCATCCTTGGATTCACCGATTTGTTTTCCTTGCATCGACAGATAATGAACAGGGCATTTGTTAGTCCCATATCCCGATTGAAAGAAGTGATAATTGGGAGTGGTCGTCGTGGTTCCTTTATTCGAGGGAATGCTTCAACACAACGGTAAGATGATGATGACGAAAACGAACTTGTCTGTGTGCAAGTCATAGCTTAGGTTTTCTTTCCAGTGTACCTAATATTATTTATGTTTAAACGATTGGATATGTTGTTATGATGGAGTTTAATCGTGGAATCTACAAGCAAGCATTTGAGGTAACATTACTGGTAAAAAAAAACAAGTAAATTTTGTCATTAGCAAGTGCTTTATCCCCAATGTGAGACTTCTTGGTGAATCCGAATTTACCTGAACTTTGAAGTGGATATCGGACGTTGAATGAAAAAACAAAAAAAAAAAAACTTCTGCACATATTCTGATTCAATTTTTAACTTGTTACTTTATTTACATATTTAATTCTTTTGTTTTAGGCAAAAGTCAAGCATTAGTACTCTTAAAATAGTTTTAGATTTATCAGTACATCTTTAATTATCAGATGAATGAACTAAATTATTCGTATAAGTACCTATGTGAGTTAAAGGAATTTTGTTTTCATAGTTATATTATATCATAGATGATGTTGATAGAGTAATATTTATCAGAATAGTCAATTGAAAAATACTGTACTCTAAAATTAATATTTTCCAGCCCACCAAATATTATCAAGTTTTACAAGTATTGATGCAGAACATTTTAGGTGTGATTTAACATTAAAACATTCAGACCGTATTTAATATATTATTAACAAAAAAAATTATGTATTATTTTTTAAGAAAAATATTTATTTAAAATTTGGGACAATTCGAGAAAGAAGCATTTAAATATTCATACATTAGATTTTGTTGATATTTAGATTTAGGCTCAACTATTGCAATACTGCATTAACTTATCAAATAAAACTAAATTTTACATGTATTGCCAAACTCAGAATTTGAAGATTTCGAGTGTAACAATATTACGTTATCTCAAATATGAGTTCTAAGCTGAACTTAAAATAAAATAAATGAAACAAGGCTTTAGTTGAATTTAACCTTTGATCGTAACGTGATTACTCTATCTTATACCAACAACACAATGACATTTCTATGCTTTTCATAGGTACACCATCAACTATATTATAATTTCTATTAATTTTTTAAAATAGATATACATATAATTTTTTTCGAAGTTAGCCTCTGATTGGATAAAAAAATATATTTGATATAACATGTTATTATTTATCTAGAAAAGTACATTTGTTTAAAAGAATATTTTTGAAGTGGATTCATGAAAAATGAACTCATAGGTAAACTAATTGATACAGCCGGCATAAATTGAAGAATGATCAGTTGAACACTATTTATCAAAAAATTATGAAAATTAGTGTCCAAAAAAGAAACACTGATCCAGTAACAAGGATACAAAATCATTGGTATCATCAGCTGCCAAAAGTAAAACTGAACTCTATTTCTCAAACATAACTGACAAATAATTGAAGAAAAAACAACAAAACATAGAAATGTATAATTTAACCATGGTCTTGCACATACATTATCTTCACTTTTACATATGTTGTATAAAAACATATGATGATACTTGTTTCACTATAAAGTACTCTACACGGGCTGCCATATAATGAGGGATTTTACAGCTGCGCGTGAAGGCCTTGTAAACTGCAAGAGCTGTATAAACGTTATTGGATTTAACTTGTATACACTGACGCTGTTGACAATTTTCACAATGTTAAAAGGTGTAACCTGTCTTATTTTCTAGATTACTGATTCCACTTTACATTAAACGGTTACTTGTCAGTGTATAGAAGTTAAACTCAACTTTGCTGCAACTCTAGTCAACTGCATAACTGGTAAACTACATGCTCTATTTTTCACCTTGTGCTAGTCAGTCATTAACAGCCATTGTATTTGGGCAGTCGGGGTCGGGGAGAAGCCTAAGTTTAACCTATGACTTTGAGAACTCTAACCTCTTTCAGATTTCTAAACATATGTACCCTAACTTTGTATGTAGACAAATCAGAGCTATATGTGATTACAGAGAGAGTACGATATCGAATTACTCGGCCGGTTGAAGCTGGATATGCGGGCAAATCCTATATGGTTCTCCTCTTGTCCATAGATGCTTCAGCTCACCTCTTTTGGCTGACAACATCAAAAATGTGCCTGGAATTGACAATAACAGATCTCAGTGTACTTAATATATCGAGAACATAACAAGAATATGAAAGGATGAGATTTTAATGTCTTGAACAGTATAAAGAGGGCAGTCAAGTGCACAAAGCATTCTGCGTTACCAAGATCCAGAGAAGGGTCGCATCCCAAGTGGTCATATTTATATAGTCTACCCTGATGGAAGCATTAGTGGCTGCTTGCCTGCTTTCATGACTCAGAACTCATGACCTGAAGACCACACGGAGACAACTTTACCGTTGTACAAGGATTCCCTTCAAATGACTAGAACAGTAAAAAGGGAGACTTCAGCCTTCATACCCTTCAGGAGGCATGCAAGCACATGGACTGCCAAATCATGTCTATAGTATATCCTAAAATCTGAAACTGGACCCTCTTTCTTTCTTCTATTCTCTGCTATATAGCCAGATTCGTCAACATTTATCTCTTTCGATGCAACAAGATCTTATTTGTAACAAGTGGTTTTGATGGTTGGCTAATAGGTCACATACTCACTCTGAATCAACTTTAGGTATGCATTTTTAAAAATTTGTGATGGCAGGGGTTTCAGCATGAACTCTTTCCTACCCAAAAGGCAAATACAATGGAGAAGGGGGAGGAACCCCGGTCTCGGTACTTCAATTCATATTTCACAAAAAATATTAGGTTAACATTACCGCGACAGGACAAACAATAAGGATATGTCCATACCCTTCTCAAACCCTATCACTATGATCATCTCTCATTTGACAAAAGCCCCCAACCCAACCCCCTTGCCCAAAAACTTGAAAAACTGAAAAGAGAGAAAAAAGGAATGAAATCACCTACTCAGACAAAATATGTACTTGTTATTCATCGTTGACTAAAATTCCACACTCATGCTGCAATTAAATCAACACCACCATACTTACCTATTCTATTAACTGGCGCCGTCACCTATATCATATCCTTTCAGCACCTATAGGTTCTTTCTGCAAATGGGTGGCATGCCCAATCCTACATTTACCTAGACATATAGCTTCAATGGTTTTAACAGTTCGGCACTATCTGTCTGCACTATGATACCACTAAATCAAAGTTCAAATTGGTATTGGGTACTCCTGATTATATTTTTTTTTTCTGATAATAATGCCCTGACCAGCTTGTGCGCACCTCGACTATTCCACCTAAAACATGCTAGCCAACACAAATATCAAGTAACTCAGCCCACCAAGCATATGGGAAGAAATCACCTAGCGTTTTTGTCTCTGCTGGGATTTGAACCATGTTCTCCAAGGTTTCCACCCACTTCATTGACTGCCAGGCCACACACTTGGGTGTAGGACTCCTGATTATATCTTTCGGTGCATAGATATAACAGTTCCAATTTAAAATTGCTCTCTATGTCAGATTAAGAGGTCCATAAAGCATTTTCCTTCTCAACACCTGCCAGTAAATTTCATGGATATAAGACTGATGCCTAATTGGCTGATTTCCTCTTCCCGTGGAATCACAATTATATGTGGTGTAGACTCCACCTTCACTATCAGAATCTAAATATTGGCTGCTCCAAAATAATTTTTGTGACAGATGAGTGACTTTTTGTGCTTCCTAACGTACCTAATGTGGACGGAACTATATATAGCAAAGCAGGTTGACCATGGCCGTCCATCAAGTTCAGAGCCACATATGTTGCAAACAAACCTGTTCAAGAAAATTAAAGTCAAACAAGAACTTCGATTAATCCTAAATTTAGCAGAAATTGGTAACAGTTTCAAAGATGCAACACATCATGTATATCCAAACTTTTCAGTTGGTCACAGAAAGCATGTTAAACTTTTGATGAGATGAAAGGGTAGGTACCAAGCTCAAATGTAGATGTATAGTCCCCAAAAGAAAAAAGAACCTCAAACATTGAGAACATATAACCTTAAAATGTTTCATGAGCTCTAACATTTATCTGATCTAATTATCTTAACAGTAACAGGAATTGAGGTAAAAAAGAAGATAATGTGACTGCTATCCTTCACTTTTCAGGTAGCGTGAATTCTATGTAGCAATCCTTTGTTTTTATTAGACGAAGAAGATGAAGGGAATACTGGGAGCAGGGAAAGAGAGAAATGCAAACTGATGTATCTGTATTGACAAAGAGAAGATGGTATAACTTGGTTACAAGAAGAGCACTATGACAAGTGATTAAATCAAATCACATTTTTCTATGCAAGTTATACCTAAACCATAAGCAGTCATAGTCCATAGAAAATAACCGGCTCGAAGGCTCTTCTTGCACAGCCAGTCATATCTGCAACAAAGAGCAACAAGGAGGTAAATATCTGCAACAAAGAACATAATGTAACAAATAAAAACGAAGAAGTAAAAATCTTTTGATTGCCTTTATACTTCAAGTTGTAAGCATGAAGCGTTAATCATGATACCTCAACCCTTTTTGCTTTATTGATAAGTAGAAAAACCCCTATTTGGGAAGGCAACAACAACTACTACTAAGATTCAGTCCCAAACAAGAAATTAGGTACATCTTCTCTATAAACTATTACTTTCTTTCCCGCAAGCAAAAGTACTCTAGACAACCATAAAATATATAGCCCCCCAGAGGCATCAGCTGGGGTTACAGTCTTTCTGCTAATTGTGTAGACCAGGTGCATAAATCATGCCTTTTTTGCATATGAAAAATGTGGTGTAACAAAAAAAGCTGAAGCATTGAAAGACATAGGGATTTGTGGAAAACATCAATGATTTTAGTGCAACTGTGATTCAGCTCACTGACCAAATCTTAAAATGAAAGCTACTAGTAATCCACGTATTAGATACACGGGGCTTTATGGAACCATATTAATGGGTGAAACCAAGTTCCATTTAGCTAGTGATCGAACCTTAATGAAAATGCTACTAGTAATCCTGGTAAAATTATGTCGCCAAACCCAATGATGCTGTAGCCACCCCAGGGATCACATATTCGCGGGATTTTTAGTAACATGGGAATTCCTTCTTCTCCGCTTTTATAACCACGTGCAACCTGCATCGAAGACAACAACTTCTCATTTGTCAACACGAACACCCTTTTGTGACAGGCAGGGCTGAAAATAGTAAAATACCCAAGTGAACCTAAGATAGAGATCAGCGACCAAGTATGAGCTTACCTCTATCATCACACTCTTGTGAAACACCCATTTGGAAACAAATACCCAAAAAATGTCATAGAAGAAAGCACAAGTAAGAAGAACTGTTCCCACCTGATAATATCAAAGAAAAGAATAATATTAATCTCCTTTAATGGCTTCACTGCCAGTTCCTGTTAAAGTCAAACAATTTGAGTTTACACTTTAGAGGGGACATAAAAGCTAAGTTGCTTGGACTCTTCACTTTCAGTACCGCACCCATGTTGACACGATGTTGGCGTGGGCGTAGGGGTCCTAGCCGGATTTGGTCAACTGACAATAAAGTTTGGTATCCTGCAAGTTAGCTTTGCAAGCCTCCCTTGTGAATTCAAGGGATTAGGTTGAATATCTGTTTACTTAATCTTTAGGGGTCTCCAGATTGAATTACATTTGCAACAAACAAGCAAGGGGCTGGGTGCACATGATAAACGTCTCTAGCATGACAGGAGTGTTCAGTGAAAGGGGTTTCGTATCTACTTACTATAAACCATTGTATTCATTCATGTACGTATAAAAAGTTAGTCATAAGTGATTGACAACTTTTCTCCCCTCTCACCCCTTTTTTTTCCTCTGTTAGGGAAAAATACGAAAAATAGATATGTCACTCAACTCAAAGGCATTGTCAGTATTAGCTTTTTGAGGAGCATTTATCTACTCACAGTTGACATATAAAATTAGGGGCACCACATTAAAGAAGGAATTGCTAATCCAAAGTTAGAAGCCCCGAGGAGAGAAGGTGCGTCAAAAAATGATTTGCTTGTGGTCTAAATACCAGAAATAATAACTCACAAAATCCACCCCATAATGAGAAAATCCAGCACAAAGAATTGATTTACCTTGAGATTGGGAACTCGTATGATCTGAAGAACAGTGATGATCAATGCCATACCCTAGTTAAGAGAAAGAAAATAAGGTCATACATTTTTATTGATAAAGGTAAATTGGTCATTAATTGGAAGAGGCATACACCAAATAGACAATATTAAGCTGATAAGATCACATACTATACTTGATCTCAGACAAAAGACGGAGTGAGGTATACATGGTATATACAAATAATGCATGCTACATGAGAACATATTTATCCACAAACAACATCCAAGCCTTGACACGTTGGAGTCTGATGTGGGCTCCGAAGTGAACACAAAATAAAATGATTCCCCATATACATGAGAACTTTCAACTCCCTCACACGCTTTCTATTTTTCTCCTCCCAAACTGTCCACATGAGCACAAAGAAGGTCACCTCACATGCTTTTCTGCACCTGTTCTTCCTCCTGAATTTCTCTCCACGTAGACTAATGATTCGTGGCATTACCCACTTACGTATCTCATCCTGTGTTTCACAATCTAATTTTGAACTGGCAATGTAATGTGTAATGATAGGTGGTTCCCCCTTCTCTAGATGAAGAACTAGCAATGTAATGTGTACTATGACTTTTCACAAAAGAGAGATAAATAGGTGCCCGAGAACAAAGGTACTGTAATATAGGTGCTGAGGTTTACCCATATACTGATAATAAAAAAGGAGCAGATTTCCCTTTTTTCTCACACTAAATACTTTGAAGTACATGTGTACTCTTTCTCAAACATATCATGACTTCATGTTGACAAGATCAGAAGAGCTTCTTTTTCTTTTGAAGTACATAAAAAAAAGTTTATTCCTTCAACCGTATAAGTTGATATCACCATGACGAAATGTCAATTTTATACATGATCTACTAGCACATAAGACCAATATCACAACTTCTTGAATACCCAGTGATTAGACATCATTTCATGGAAAAACTTACATTAGAGCATCTCTCTAACCAGTAGGTAAAATCAGTCAGGTGAAACAGGGAAACAAAAGACAGTTTATTTGCATTATGTGAAGGTAGGAAGCTGGATTTAAAGATAAATACAAAAAATTACAAGGGAACAAGTGTAATATGATAATAGTTCTTACAAGTATGTCTTGACCTATCCAAGCAAAGGAGACATGACGGAAAACCGCCCACATAATAGCGAAAGCTAAGCAGAAAGGAGAAATTGCCAGAGTGAGATATGAAACGGGCCCCAGAAGTGGAACTTTAAGAAATGATTCTTGAGCATGTTCAAACCATCTGAAACTACAAATAATGACTGTTAGCCACATCTGACATGTCTGAGAACCAACTAATGAAATGACATTATGGTAATTAAAATGAAATTGCACCTTGCCTCAAGAATAAAATAACAGAAACCTAGTCACAATCATCATCTCAAACATTATTACGAATGATGACGAACTCTTAGAGCACCATCGTGAAAAGATAAGGAAAAGTTCAACTAAGGATAAAAAAAGGATATTAATCATTGTTCTGTGCTCGATAAAAAGAAGCCATAGTTTCCTCAAATCAATGGGATGAAGAATCCAGATGTAACTTTACTGTTCTATCCTGAAATGCTAGCCCTAACAAACATGAGAAGTGGGAAGAAATCAAACTAAAATGTTTAGCCTGATGAGAAATAGGAAACAAAGCCTATGATATGCCTTAACAATTTTGAGCACTCCACAGTCAAAGAGATATCTATATTTCTCCTTGAAGGGAATATTTTGCCTTCCACAAAAGCCTACTTCTTCCAGAAGCCAAATAATTCCAAGTAACTGAAATATCATACATCGCCAAGGAGGCCCTTAGAATTTTCAAAGGGGTTATTGTCCTAAACAGATTATACACTTTTCACTTCAAGAAGTCAAACTAGGTTTATTAGGACTTTATATACCTTTTAATATACTGAAATACAAAAGCGTCACATATCAACACCTTCTCAGTAGTCTGCTAATCCATATTTTGGTATCTTCGTTTACTAAGGGTGCTGTTTGGTTTTCTTAGCCATTCCACCAATAGTTAGTACTCCTTTCTGCCAATTTATGCGGGATACTTCCCATTTTAGCAAAAATACCTTTAAGTTAAACTTTACCTTTCCCAGGTTGCATTTAATGACATGATTTTGCAGCCACAGAAATGTCTATCAGATATTTTAAGCCACAAGTGTCAAAGTCTTTATATCTGTTTTGAACGCGGTAGCCAGTCAAATACCTTTCCAAAAATTAAAACGGAGCGAGTAATATTTTTTATGGTTCAATTAAGTCCAAAAATGGATGACTTTCTATTTGAACTAATACTAAAAAATGCAAGTTTAATGCCAGGATAATGGAAAAGGCTTTTAGAAATGCTAAGGTTTGAATCAAACTGAAAGATCTAATTTTCCAAACTTTTGCCTCACATTTGCGAGAACAATTTCTCGTCATTGTTCTATACCCATTATTTAATTGTCGCTGCTTTCAGATTTATTTTCCACATATTTTGATCTCAGCTTATGAGTTCATGCTATTATTGCACTGGAAGACATGAATGTGCATAGATCTGGCCCCAACAAAAGTCTGCAAGAGTGTCACAATGTATTTAACAAGCCACGAGGGCCCGCAATTATGGATCAATATCATCCACTGTGCTAGGATTACACATTTTTATTCAAAAAGCATAGAAGAGAGTAGGTCAATGGTTACACAAACAGAAAGACAGCTTTGAACATACTTGTAAGCATTGATGTTGCCAATTTGGATGTCTTATCAACACTTTAATAGATAGATCACTCCAAAACTCGAGAATCACCTTAAGGTCCCTGAACTCAAGGGAGAAGTTTAAAGAGGGTTAAAGGATGCGTAGGTTGATCCGAAACTTGCATAGGTTATTAGCTTGTACAGCTGCACATACCGGGGAATATATACTCCTTTCTGTACTAAATTTCCAAATAAAAAAGAAGTGCCACAGTGGAAACTTAAAACTAATGAGCACCTGCATCATTGAATGAGAGGGATTCGGTATTTATCCACTATCCACTACAATGGTTAATATAGAACGAAGAACGAAGAATGGAGGGGGCTGAATTAGCCAACCACCCAAGAAAAGGGGGAAATTTAAGTTTGGTCCCAATTCTACTCACAGTAATAAAATTTCTTGAAAATTCTCCTCTCACTCTGTTTCCTCTTCACCCTCCCTATTTTCCAAACAAACTGTTTGACACAATGTCACTAAAAAGATAACAACTTGTAACACCAGTAAAATAAACATACCATGATAACAAGGTCACCAAACAGGTTTGTAGACCCTGCAAGCACAATGAGGAATACTGTCAGCATGGAATTCATAAATTGTCACGTGGAGACAAGATGAGTTTATTCTGTTCATTTTGTTCATCTACTTCAAGTGCTTAACTATCCCTTGCTAGCAAGTTATTAGCTTCAGCTCAACTAATATTGAATCACCTACAGATGGAAGTTATTAAGATGTACAAAACGAAAATGTATTTAGTTGCTACCTTTATTGAGATTTATTAGTTGAATTAAAATTAATATACTGTATCCTTGGGTGTAGACTCCTCATAAAATACTGTTGAACTGTGTCATACATCTCATCGGGAAGCTTAAATTGAGAGAGAACACTATTAATTATTAATTAATTACTTTATATGTCTTCAATACACCCCCTCAAGTGCTGATATAACTCTATTTCTTTGCCTAGCACAGTAACAGGTCAATTTATTTTTTTTTTGATATTGGGGTGACAGTGAAACTATAACCCAGGAAAAGATTATGATGATGAACTATGTGACCATAAGAACCTTAGCTGATAAAGAAAATACATCATTAACTAATCACTTGATTATGTCTTTTATAGCTAAGAGACATACCTCTACACCGCCGATGCAAAATAGAACCACCAGAACCTCAATAAACCAGAAGGACATCAATTTGTAAAGCATAATCAAGAAGCAGGATGCAACCACCACGAACAGAAGTGCTGATATTGTGTTGATGTCTAATACACCACCAGAATGAGTTACCTCCTTGCCACCATAATCATCTGAGCCATCCTACAAGAGCAATATACATACTCAACCAAGTTTCAAGGAGAGGTGCAATGAGCATTTGCATATCTGAAAAATGCAATGACTCATTAACGGAAGGGGAAAAGTAATCGGGAATGACTATGACTTACTTTTAAGAACTTGTCCTGCTCGATTGCGGCTTCTCTAGCACTCCATGCAGACCAATAAGAAGCACATAAAATCGTAACAACTGACATAAGCCATAGAAACACTTCAGCTACATCAACCGCTGGACGTTTCGGAGAGTACATCTGCACAGAAACTGAGCAGAAGGGAAATCTGTAAGTCATAATTGTGGGAACAAATCCACATGATAGATTCCACATTAAATAATAGTGAAGAAGAATAAGGTAGCTGGCAAACCACCACAAGTAAGCATCTAACTAAATTTCCCTCCAACCACCCCCCCCCCCAATCCCACCCCACAAATGGACTAACAAGAAGTGAAATATAATAAGCCTACCTGTAGAACTGTTCCTGAGAAACTCTATCAGGCTTGTACCTGCATCTTGTGGCAGCATTACAGCAGGGATACCGATGTCCACATCAGATTCACCGGGATCACAAACCATCTTGAAGAGCTCTACAGAGAAATATGAGAAGAACACAAAATTATATTTAAACCCCCTTGGCCTGTGCATATCAAGAAACAATACTCGAGAAGTGTTTGCATTACAAGAACAAGAAATTCAGGTATTCATTTGTTTTTCCTAGGCATATTCTAATGAAGCTTAACGTATAGGCACCACGTTCAGTTGAATGTTATAATGCCTGCTATGTAGATTAAAGCAGTTTGCACAAGTACATATAAAGTTAAGAGCCTATATTCATATTAGAACAAGGGAAAAGAAAAAGGAAATTACAGAGGAAAATGTTGAAATAAAAGCAGCAAAACCTGTTTGATTGTTTATAATGATGATTGCTGAAGCACCAGCAGCTTCTGCAACTTTTGCTTTTGTGGTGAAACTGCAATTACCTCGGTGCACCAGGATGGCCTCACTGGTGAGCTATCACACAATCAAGACCTAAAAGGTGAGTTTGCTACTTATATGGCAACCAGTTGATGTCTCTGATAGAAGGAATCATGTTTGCAAAAAAGGCAAGATAAATGTGAGATCAACCTTATTCCTAGGCATGCTACAACAATCTGGTGGGTCTGCAAAAGCAAGCCTCGTCTGATTAGCACGCTTCTCCTTTGATTCCAATGTGGGGCCAAATCGAGCACCAAGGCCAACAAACTGAGTTACTTCATTCCCGTTAACCCACGTTGGAACTTTTACCTATTTGAGGAAACACTATATAAGAGATGGATGTTGTGACAAGTTGCAAATTTGAGAACAATAATTGAGGTACATTGGAGCCCTATACTGTTAACAAAACGCCAAACAACAAAACATAACTTCTATGCCAGCCATACCATGGAAGTATGTCAAATGAGCCAATACAGCACCGTCAGTAAGTTTTACAAACTACATGTATGACAAAACCATAGAATCAGGAGTATTCATCTCTATCTGTTCAATGATCGATAAACAATTATCATGACAAAACTGAAAAATTCACTTTTTATAAGTTTTAATCCATCAAGTTCATGGCTCTACACATGTTGTATTAAAAGAAGACTACTGAGGATGGCAAATTTCCAGTTCTACCCAATTGGAAGTCCTTCTGATTTGACCTAATAAACTGATGCCAAGGAGCAAGCTGGTGGTGGATGTAAGTAATCGAGCCTGCCTTTTCTGTTTGGAACGAGCCTGCCTTTTCTGTTTGGAAGGTTTATTCTTATTTTCTTAAAGAAATGACAGAAACACAACCTGATGAATTATTCACTCAAAATGCAAAAGAAAATGCACTGAAGAGTCATATCAACTAAAGATGCAAATTAAACTTTTGCTTCACATTTTCCTTCCATAAGTTCTGGGTTCCAAAAGCTGGCACCTGTGCAATTGACTACTGGCTAAAGTGGTTGGCTTAGAAGGATTAAGTGATATAAACAGGAACAAATAAAGCAAACAAGTAACACAAAGGGTGTGGCCTAGTGGTGAATGAAGTGGGATGAGCACTATGAGGTCTCAGGTCAGAGACAAAACACTCGGTGATTTCTTCTCATCTATTCTAGCCTTGGTGGACATTGTTACCTAGTACATGTTGCCGGTGGGAGGTGGCAGGTACCACGTGGAATTAGTCCAGGTGCGCCAAGCTGGCCCGGACACCACGATTATCAAAAAAAGAAAAAATAAACAAATAAGCAAACAAGTAGTGTCCTCTATAATGCAGAGGAATTGGAAAGGAAGATACAGCAGGTCTTTAAAAGAAATCCTCTGCTTGATGATTCGTTATCATGATATTTCTTAGATGTTTTGAGCGGTAAAGATATCATACACTCCCAAAATCCTGATTGGATGATCTTCAGGCCAGTATATTTGGGCATCACCTATCAATCTATAGTTGCCAAAATGGGTTCTACCCGATAAAACCTTCAATTCCTGGCCTGGATGCTTTTAAACTGATACTTTATCTACTGTTATTAAAATAAAGATAAACCAGAGGCAGTTGCCAAGTTGTATAATAAAGAACCTAATCTTCTTTTCTGCACGTTAACCATTTGAACTTCATTCTTCCAATTCACTTCGCATATCTTTTTCCTTTCAGACTGAAAATATGGCTCTCTTGGACCTAACTCAACCCTTAAAACCTATCTCATGAGGGGAGGAATGCCCATTCTTTCAACCAATGCGGGACTTAACATAGCCTAGCCCTTTCACTTGACCTTTTTCCTTAATGGAAAAGGTATTCATCTCCGAAATTCAAGCTCAAGCAATTAATCAAGACTTCTTTAGAGAAAAAATTGCAACTAATAAAGATTTATAGCCTCTCCATCCAAATTGGTAGGTTCACTTTCAACTTGGCACAATCATTCCGAATAGAAGAAATGTGAGCATATTTAAAATACTAATACTTATGTGGAACCAACTAACTATAGTCAAACATGAAACACGTGGATGCAAATTTAAAATTTCAGAATTTTCGAGGTTGATAAAGCATTGCATAGTGATGGTACCGTGAACTATCTGGTCTGCGTTATATTTCCTTGGGATTAAGGTCTTTACTTTTAACAAATATTGCAAATATTTTTTTTGAAAATGGTAATGGTGAAAAATATTGCAATTATTATGAATGGTTCAATGAAGAAAGGTGGAAATTCAATTTGAAATGGAAAGCTTTTCAATTCTTTTGTTTGCATGTAACATCTATGCAATTATTACCCTCAAATTACATGAACACCACATCCTAAAGCTTAAGGTATAGAGAGTTTGGAATTATCCATTTATTTATTTATTTTTAGAATTATAGCATTTCCCCTCATACGCAGCCTAATCCTCTTTTTTGGGGGGTTAAGCATATGAAACTATTTTCGTTGTTGGTCAAACTAGAATGTAGGACCGCCACCTTCTCTAATACAACAACTACAACATAGCGAGTGTAGTACACAAGTGGGGTCTAGGGAGGGTAGGATGTACGCAAACCTTACCCTTACCTTTGTAGGATATAGAGTATAGAGGTTGTTTCCGAGAGACCCTCAGCTTAAGAGAAAAGTTTTCACCGCCTTCTCTAATACCATGTGAAAATGTATGACCGCCTCATTTATTCCATGTATAGGGATAGAACACATTTATTAGTATGATTTTAGGTTTGCAACATCCGCTATTACTATCAACTCATTCTTTCTAACTCCACTATAAATCTCTACACCAAAAGACAAGTGGAGTAGAAATTGGGTGAGTAAATTTATCATCAGGATGCGTCGCGGATAAACTGCAAAATAAGCATTTAACATAATAACAACACAGCAAGCATACTCTACCGACTGAAAATTTAATACAGCAATAAATTACACAGAAAAATAGCAATGGAAAAATCCAAGCTGTAACACCTAACAGATAATTTCAGCTATAACATAGAACCAATTACATGTCATCATCGATCTCAAATCAAACCAAAAAGAAAAAGAGACCTAGAGAAATAGTATCCCCTCTTTCCAAATTGCCAAGCACCACTACTATTACATTCAAATTCTTATGAATGAGTTTACAATAATAAATTTATTTATTATTCTAATAATCGTGATATCTGTGCCAACTCTCACACGCCTAGGCTAATTTCACAACATACCTATCGCCTCCCACCAACAACAAGTAACAAGTACCAGGTAACTAATGTTTTGCTCATGCTAGGATTCGAACGTGAGACCTCATGGTACTCCAGGTTTACAATAAAACTGATCAGATATGTAAGTACTTTTTCATACTAATAAGCAACTTTCAATTCTACAACATCAATAAAATTAACCTTAGAATTCAAATTTAAAAACTAGATAAATTAACAAAACCATAACATAAACCAGTAACAAGCACCACAAACCAGATTTACATTTATAAAAAAACACAGAATAAACACATACATACACACAAGCACAAAAAAATGAACTTCTTAGCAAGAAAGACTCCATTTTTTTCAAAATTCTGAAAATGAAAAAAAGTAGTTTAAAAGAATCAGATATTACCAGCACAAAATTGTTGTTACAACCAGGCCGATGTGGAGCTACATTATCTTGATGAACTATATCACCTCCAATAACCAAAACACAAGAATTCAGCAAAACAACAGCAAAAACTACACAAAAACAACAAGAAAAAACTCCTCTTTTGAACCCCATTTACTCCAAATTTCAAAAAAAAAAATTCTCAATCTTGAAAATTAAAGTCAATGGGTGAATTGGGTGTTTGTTATTTTTCTTTTTTGTGATGAAAATATGAATTTGAAGAGTGAAGGAAGTGGAGATATGTATGAAAAAAAAAAAAGGAAGGAAGAAAGAAATATAGTCAAGTTTTATTTTTAATTTATTAATTTAGTCAATAAGGCATTGTTTGGGTGTTGTTACTTTTTCTGCTAATTTACAAGTACATGTACGACTGGCTTGTAACCGTTGATTTAGTCAATTAAAAATTTAAGATTTATGGATTTCCCACACGCGTTGTTAACGAGTGGTTGACACGTTCTTCAAGTTTATTGACTCTTTCTGAATGCAATTATTATTAATAGTTTATTACGTCACCATTTTAGATTTCACGTTTCTTAAAAAAAAATTAAATAGCTTTGTTATTAACTTATTTAGTCTTTTCTTATAGTCAAATTTTTAATTTTTATGTTCAGAAATATATATATTCAAGGTTAATAATTTTTAAAGGTTAAAATAAAAAGAGTGTCATTTATGTCTCGATTTTGTGAAAGGACAAATATTTTTTTATCGCTAATTACATATTTATTTTTCAATTGACACACATATTAAGAAAAATAATGATATACATAGTAAGTTGACCACTTTACCTCTATTATAATTATGAATGGGATAAATTAAAATTTTAAAATTTTCAAAAAAATTTATTTTTTAAAAAGAAATAATTAATTGAAGGTATAATAAGTAAAAAATTGTCATTTCTTAATTTGTCCAAATGGATTAATAATTAGGAACAGGGTGAGTGATTAGTTTTTCTATATTGCGAAAATGTACATTTTCAACGCTAATAACTTTCAAAGGATAAATAAGAAGAATAGTGACATTTATGCAATGATTATGTAAAATGACAAATATTATACACCATCTATTTTTACTTTTTTAGTAAGGAATATATATAAATAAAAATGGAGGATTACTTTTTATGTTTTCCAATTTTTTTAAATTTAATTTGACTTGATACAAAATTTTAGAAAGATTTTTTTTTAAAAAAAAACCTTTTGATCTAAAATAAATCATTTGTTCGTAAGTCATTCATTATAAAATAGATATTTTAAAATTAAATTATTACCAAATATAAAAATACGTCACTCTATTAAAATTAACTAGAAAGAAAGGTAAATCATATAAATTGAAACTAAAAAATAATAATTAATATCACTGTTTGATAATGGGATTGCTCGATACGATAAGCACCCCTACGTCTAACCCTAAGATGGTGAATTTTACCATCCCAAAATTTGATGTTAATTGATGTATATGCTTTAAATCTTATGAAATAATTTCAGGAGTAAGAAATTAATACTTAAAAATAAAATCTAAAAGAAAATTAATATATTAAATAACAAATAAAAAAATTATTTTAATTATAAAATAATAGAGGAATAAAAATAAACTCTAGCAAGTATTATTATGGATACAATAAAAGAAGCTTTTACCATCCTAAATTTGATGTTAATTGATGTATGCTTTTAAATCTTAGTGAAATAATTTGAGGAGTAAGAAACTAATACTAAAAATAAAATTTAAAAGAGAATTAATATACTAAAATAACAAATAAAAATAAAATTTTATTTTAATTTTAAAATAATAGAGGAATAAAAATAAGTAGAAGGAAATATTATTATGGATATATAATAAAAGAAGCTTTCATTTATTGAACTTTAGTGTAATCTCTATTTAGTATTTTGTTAAATCTCATGACAACAAATTTGGAGGTGAGAGTGACATAGCTTTTATCCTTTTTCGGTGGGGAATACTTTTTTGGCTAAATACACGTATTTGAATTTGACATTATTTTCTATTGTAATTATGATTGAAATATCAAAATATCTAATCAAAAGCAAATTCAAACAAACAAATTTGAAAGATAAAATGTATATTAGTTTAAAAAAAAATAGGAAGAAAGCGTAGAGTTGTTATTCGTAATTCTCTTTCTAGATTCTTTTGATTTAAGCGATCATTTATCGTCAAGTGCGGAGTTAGAATATTTATTTTAATTTATTTTCTCAAATAAGTAATTATAATTTAAAAAGTTAAAAATGTTTTTTTATGCATATATAATAGCTGTTAGATATTTTGAGCACTTTTAGTAAAAAATTTGCTCAATAAATGCTTATCGTGTGTCAATAAAAATCATAGCGAAGTGATAAGTACTTCTTTCTTGTTAATCAAATATTTCGAGTTTGAATCTTCCTATATATGAATTCGTTGCTTTATCCTCGATATAGAATTTTCTAAAGCAAATTTAAATTTAATTAAATTTCAATGCAGTATGACACGAAAAAATAATGCTCCTTGCATGATTAGATTTCTGTCTTTCAAAATCAACTTTAAAATTATGATAGCCTAGTGTTGATCTTTAGCTCTCACACGTAATTAACAAATCCTAACAATCCTATAATCTATCTCAATAATATGACCTCTCCGATAGTTATGGTGTATATATATATATACAAAATTTAAAAGATATAATAATATATATTATTAATTATATTATATAATATGAATATGAATCTTAATTTTACTATATTGTAAATTTGATACAGAGTCTAAATAAACTTTTTGAGCTTGCAAATTTTGCTCACTCTTTTTTATCTTGAAGATTTTCTCATCGGTTTACAACTTTCATGAATAAAACAATTTTATAAATATTATCTTTGCTAGAAAATATTTTCTGTATCAATATCTCGTGACTTAAGCTATGTTAAATTTTTATCCTCATTTCTTCTATAAACATATTATTCTTTGATTACTTTGAATAGTCAATAAAAATATATTTCTTTTCGCTAAGACTAAATTTCCCATAAGAAAAAGAATTATGCATATATATCATAGACTCCCAATATTGCAATATTTTATAAGTCATAATTTTTACTTGTCCATGCTTTTTAGGATGTGAAAATTAAAAAAAAAAAAAACTTAGAAAACAAACAATTACATCAAAAACAAAATTATCTTGCTAAAAGAGTATATGAAATTGTTAATTGTTGTTTGTACAATTCATTTTTTATCACAGGAATTCTTATATTGATCTAATAGATATTCATGTCTACGACCAATTTTTAAAACTTTTATTCTTAAGTTTAATTGATTCACCCATCAAATTCATAAATCGTCTAAAGCATTTTAATGCTTCTGTTTTATGGGAGACCAAATAAACGTGATTATGACGAGTATAATTATTTATAAATGTCATATAAATGAATTTCATGTATCACACTCGCACTTATTTGAACACATATATTCAAATGAATGAGTTGCAAGTGATATTCAATTTTAGTTTTCTTTTCAAATCGTCTTTTAGTTATTTTTTCTGCTAGACAATGTCTATATATTGACATTTTAATTTTAGTTAAGGACTCCAAAATTCTTCTTTTGATAATTCATTATTTTGCAAGACCTATACATTCAAGTTTAGCATGTTAAATTTATATTTAAAATAGGAGTTGTTGTTAAAGCAAAACAATCATGATTATTAGATGATATAATTAAAATCATAAATTGTTGCCAACACAATAAAATAATTAAAAAGGTAATATGAATCATAATATTTGGTGCTATAAAACAATGCCAACAGCATTATTGTAAAATTTACATTGAAATTTAATTTGCATGTTCTGATCTCTTTCACTTCAATTGATACATTATTACCACATTTAGTTCTCACATCATGTTTGACATCTTTCTTAAATTTTGTCTTATCGATAAAAATTAGGACGTAATTTATAAGTGTCAAATTGATAGTCAACCTCCTAAATATTGTTTCAAAAGTGTCACCAAACTTATTTTTCAGTGCAATTTATATGACTTGAGTCGTTAGAAAAGATAAATATCACGATTATTATCATTCAATTTTTTTACCCTGGTTCAATTCATAATAATAATTTTTAAGTCATTTTATAAATTTATTGTTGAATGCCTTGAATCGGACCCGTTACAACAGAAAGGACGGGGGTCTGTTAGGGCGTAGCTTATCACTATATATAGACGCTAAGGCAAACCCTATTTTGTATTCTGTTTTTTGCCTCTCCATAATAAAACTGCTCCCTCTCTTCCCCGTGGACGTAGTCAATTTATTGGTGAACCACGTAAATCTGTTGTCTTATTTTTCGCATTTATATTTTCTCGTATTATCTCGAATTCCACACATCAAATTGGTATCAGAGCCTCTCGGTTAATCGGTGTTTTTTGGATAATTCGAGATGTCTGTTTTGAACGTGAAAATCGACAAATTCACAGGGAGGAACAGTTTCAGTTTATGGCAGATCAAGATGCGGGCTTTGTTGAAACAACAAGACTTCTGGGCACCGTTGTCGAAAGACAAGAACGCTGTCGTTACTCCTGAGATGGCGATTCTGGAGGAAAAGGCGCACTCGACGATCTTGCTGTGTCTCGTGGATGACGTCATCATGGAGGTCTCGGATGAAGAGACTGCTGCTGGTCTGTGGTTGAAGCTGGAGAGTTTGTACATGACAAAATCTCTAACCAACAAGCTGCTTCTGAAACAGCGTCTATTCGGTTTACGAATGGCTGAAGGTACACAACTCAGAGAACATTTAGAGCAATTGAATACTTTGTTACTAGAATTGCGTAATATCGATGTGAAGATCGAGGATGAAGATGCTGCCCTGATTCTGTTAGTATCTCTCCCAATGTGGCTTGAGAATTTTGTTCAATCGTTCATTGTTGGGAAAGATACTGTGTCGCTGGAAGAAGTCAGATCGGCCCTTCATAGCAGAGAATTACGGCATTAGGCTAACGGCACAAGTACAGACATACAGCCTTCCGGTCTGTTCACCAGCAGCGAAAAGGAAAGGAAAAACGGCGAAAAGAAAAAGAAGCCGATGTTGAAGGGTGCAAAGCCGGATGATGTTTGTAATTACTGCAAGGAGAAGGGACACTGGAAATTTGATTGTCCGAAGAAGAAGAAGCAATCGGAAAAACAATCAGTTTCTGCTGCTGTTGATGAAGAAGACACCAATTCTGAAGAAGACATTGCCCTAGTCGCGGATGAGCACACTCATCATTCAGATGTGTGGGTTCTCGATTCTGGGGCATCCTATCACATCTGTCCTATAAGAGAGTGGTTCACGACTTATGAGCAGGTAGACGGAGGCAACATCTCGATGGCCAACAGCTCTGTCTGCAAGGTGGTTGGGATAGGCTCGATCAAGATAAGGACACATGACGGTAGCTTCTGCACATTGAACGAGGTCAGGCACGTACCATTGATGACGAAAAATCTGATATCTCTCAGTCTTTTGGACAGTAAGGGATTTACCTGGTCGGGAAAAGATGGAGTCTTGCGGGTCTGGAAGGGTTCAAATCTGATTCTGAAAGGTGTCATGCGTGGTACTTTATATTTTCTACAAGGTTCCACGGTTACAGGTTCAACCCATGTTGCATCGTCAGAAGTTCACCAGAAGGATATGACTAAGTTATGGCACATGAGACTTGGTCATATGGGTGAAAGAGGGATGCAAATTCTGTCAAAGGAGAATCTTCTTGCTGGTCATAAGGTTAAGAGCCTAGAGTTTTGTGAACATTGTGTCTTTGGAAAACTACATCGCAACAAGTTTCCTAAGGCCATTCACAGAACAAAAGGCACACTTGATTATATCCATTCTGATTGCTGGGGTCCATGCCGTGTTGAGTCTTTGGGAGGCTGCAGATTCTTTGTGTCCATTATTGATGACTACTCAAGGATGACTTGGGTGTACATGATGAAGCATAAAAGTGAAGCTTTCCAGAAGTTCAAGGAGTGGAAAATTTTGATGGAAAATCAAACAGGGAAGAAGATCAAGAGGTTGTGAACTGATAATGGGCTGGAATTCTGCTGGTCTGAATTTGATCAATTCTGTAAGGATGAAGGGATTGCTCGACATCGTACAGTCAGAAATACACCACAGTAGAACGGTGTAGCTGAGCGGATGAATCAAACACTTCTGGAGAGAGCAAGGTGCATGCTCTCTAATGCTGGGCTAGATAGAAGATTCTGGGCAGAAGCGGTTAGTACAACTTGCTACTTGATTAATCGCGGACCACACACAGGCATACAGTGCAAGATACCTATGGAGATGTGGTCAGGAAAAGCTGCTGATTATTCAAATCTTAAAGCTTTTGGTTGTACGGCTTACTATCATGTCAGTGAAGGTAAGTTAGAACCAAAATCTAAAAAGGGAGTATTTGTGGTCTACGGAGATGGTGTGAAAGGTTTCAGAATCTGGTCTCCAGCAGAAAAGAGGGTTATTATGAGCAGGAACGTTGTCTTTGATGAAAGTTCTCTGCTTAGAACCATTGTGAAGCCTACAACTACGTCAGAAACTGGGAGTCTTGATAAACAGGTGGAGTTTCAAGTCATTCAGAACGAGAGCGATTTGATAGAACCGGAAGAGGAGGATCAAGAGCCACAGACAGAAACTGATATTCCAGAATCTATGCCATCAGATATCTATCGGAGTATAGCTCAAGATCGGCCAAGGAGGGTTGGAGTTCGGCCACCTACGAGGTATGGTTTTGAGGACATGGTGGGTTATGCACTGCAGGTTGCTGAAGAGGTAGATACATCTGAGCCGTCCACTTACAGAGAAGTCATTTTAAGTCCTGATTCTGAAAAATGGTTTGCTGCTATGGGAGATGAGATGGAGTCCCTACACAAGAATCAGACATGGGATCTGGTCATACAGCCTTCGGGGAGAAAGATTATTACTTGCAAATGGGTTTTCAAGAAGAAGGAAGGGATATTACCAACAGAAGGAGTCAAGTATAAAGCAGGGTTATTGCCAGAGGTTTCAACCAAAGAGAGGGAGTGGACTACAATGAGATCTTCTCACCAGTGGTCAGACATACTTCCATCCGAGTGTTACTAGCGATAGTTACACATCAGAATCTGGAGCTTGAACAACTTGATGTGAAGACAGCGTTTCTACATGGAAAGTTGGAGGAAGAGATATACATGACTCAGCCGGATGGTTTCCAAGTTCCAGGGAAGGAAAATCATGTCTGCAAGTTGAAGAAGTCCTTATATGGACTTAAGCAGTCTCCAAAGCAGTGGTACAAAAGGTTTGACAGCTATATGGTGAAGTTGGGCTATACTCGGAGCTCATATGATTGTTGTGTCTACTATAATAGGCTCAAGGATGATTCATTCATCTATCTGGTGCTTTATGTAGATGATATGCTGATAGTTGCAAAGAAGAAGTATGACATTCAGAAGCTGAAGGGTTTACTTAGTGCTGAGTTTGAGATGAAGGATCTGGGAGCCGCTCGGAAGATTCTAGGGATGGAGATCATTAGAGACATAGAGAGAAGGAAACTTTTCTTGTCACAGAGAAGCTACATTCAGAAGGTCTTGGCGAGGTTTGACATGTCTTCATCTAAGCCTATTGATACCCCCAGTGCAGCCAATATCCATCTCACTGCCATGTTCGCTCCACAGTCAGAAAAAGAGAAGGAGTATATGTCACGAGTCCCTTATGCCAGTGCCGTAGGAAGTTTGATGTATGCTATGGTCTGTACAAGGCCAAATTTAGCACATGCAGTCAGTGTAGTGAGCAGATTCATGGGACAACCAGGGAAAGAACATTGGCAGGCTGTGAAGAGAATTTTCCGGTACCTTAGAGGTACATCTGACGTTGGTCTCATTTATGGAGGTGATACTCAGTGCTTGGTTACTGGCTATTCTGATTCTGACTATGCTGGAGATGTTGACACAAGAAGATCGATGACTAGCTATGTGTTTACCCTTGGAGGATCTGTCGTCAGTTGGAAGGCAACTTTGCAACCTACAGTGACTTTGTCTACTACGGAAGCGGAGTACATGGCCTTGACAGAGGCTGCAAAAGAAGGGATTTGGCTGAAAAGGCTGGTTAGTGATCTTGGTCTGCATCATGATCAGGCTACGGTGTATTGTGACAGTTTGAGCGCAATTTGTCTAGCCAAGGATCAAGTCCATCATGAGAGAACCAAGCATATTGACATAAGGTATCATTTGCTGAGAAGTGAGAAGAGAATCAAGGTGAAGAAAGTAGGAACTACTGATAATCCTGCTGATATGTTCACAAAGCCGGTTCCACAGAGCAAGTTTAAATAGTGTTTGGACTTGCTCAACATCAGAAGCTATTAATTGCCCTGCGGGCCAATTCTGAGGAAGAGGGGGAGGCCTGGCACTATCATAGTGCGTCTGAAGAATCTGTTTGGATAATTCAAGTCAAGGTGGAGATTTGTTGAATGCCTTGAATCGGACCCGTTACAACAGAAAGGACGGGGGTCTCGCTGACCGGTCAGCGAGTCGGGGGGTCCAGGGGGGCGACGCGCCCCCTGGCGTGGGGTCCGGGGGGGCGGAGACGCCCCCGGCCCGACGGTATACAATGTTGTTGTATTGAGCTCTTAATTATTTGTCAATTCTGTATGTTTGGTCCAAGCCTGTTAGGGCGTAGCTTAGCACTATATATAGACGCTAAGGCAAACCCTATTCTGTATTCTGTTTTTTGCCTCTCCATAATAAAACTGCTCCCTCTCTTCCCCGTGGACGTAGCCAATTTATTGGTGAACCACGTAAATCTGTTGTCTTGTTTTTCGCGTTTATATTTTCTCATATTATCTTGAATTCCGCACAATATTTATCTAGACACATAGGAGGCTTAGCACAAACAAGCACATAAATAATGTTTTTATTTGCTAGAAAAATACATTTTAATCAATATTATTTAGATATAGGCCAAGTTTAAAAGTCTACGCTTATCTTACTTTCATAATATATAATTTTAAGCATATTATTTTTTAATTTAGTAGTACGCTAATAAATTAAAGTAGTTCTAAATAAAATAAATTGTTTATCAATAAGAACACTCACTCTAAACTAAATTAAGGTCCTATTACCTCCTCCACCCGAATTCATATCTCTAAACTTACATAGCACGCACAGTGACTTGAAATAGTTAAGGCACGTGAGAGATGTTTGAATTTCACGTACATCAAAAAGTGTATAAAATTTTTTTAAAAAAAGAGAAGGAATTCGGAGGATAATGAAACCTTAATTAATGTTTTGGGACTTCTATCATAACCTAAGCGATACTTGTGTCTTATCCCATAAAAATATAAACACGTATAATTCAGTTATAAACTCTTATTCATTCTAGGGTTAAATCACTTCTTATTATCCCATAACTCTCACTTCATTCATGAATACATAACTCTCTTTCTCTTGTATTTATAGAATTTTTTTTATATAACCATAAATATTATTACCATATTTTACAATATATATAAATTTGAATTATTGATATGGAAAGATTACTATATAGAATTATTTAGTAGAAATTGTGAATTTTTTTGATGAATGAAGCAAATTACTAATCAATCAAGTGTGTCTATTTCCAACACTATAAATATAATACTTATATAGGAAATATATGACTGTTTGCAAGAAATAATTTAATGCATGTATGAATAGTATAATCACAAAAAAAATATATATGAAGAAATTCACGGAGTTTAAAATTCATGGAGTTTGAAATTAATCATGCAAACATTTATCAATTTCAAATTTCACGACGTTTCACTTAATTAGTTTGTACTTTATATTTAGTAAAAAAAAATATTTTCCTTCTCCGCGAATTAGTTTTTGAACAATGAAGTTCATAACATAAAAAGAGGTTAAATGTCAAAAATCTGATTCTAATTCTGAATATTCTTTCTGACTTTTATGTCTTTATCTTAGCGATTAAATGTCCAATCCATTTATTTTTTGGATATTCAAGCAGGTTGAAATATGTATTATCATAATAATGATAGAAATGAAATCATTATTCTTTTATATTCTATTCAAAATCCTATAACTTCATTAATAAGTCTAAGTAGCAAAAGTACGTATGTAGGAATGTTTTATCAATTTCTTTTCATTTATATCATTTTCACAAATTTGAAGTTCATGATACTGTTTGAGATTCGAATTTATAAGTAAAATTTCATCACAATATTTTGAAGTTTCACTTTTGATAAGTTTCTCTAAGACATTGTGCTAGAGTTTGAAGTTTTACTTTTTATAAGTTTCTTTAAGATATTGTGGTAGAGTTTGACGTTTTACTTTTTATAAGTTTTTCTAAGACATTGTGCTAGAGTTTGAACTTTCAACTCTATGTAGCTAGACAGTTGATCGATTTACATAAATTATGAGACACGACTAAAGAGATTTAAGGGGACAGTTATTTTCAAATAATTTCTTAAATCTTCTAAAATTCTACATATTTTGAATAAATCAAGCTTGTCAAAAAGATATATATATATATATATATATATATATATATATATATATATATATATATATATATATGTAAATGAAGCAAGTTTAATATTGAAGCGGCCTTTGATGTTCTAAATTCTTAAAAATAACTTTGAACATTTGAAAATTACACAACCATTTCATTGACTTATTTAATATTTTTAGAATATTTAATGTAAAATATATAGTTGTGAAATTAATTTTATTGACCTGGAGCTGTTTGTCCATAAATTATTTTTTGCTTAATAATTAAAAAGAAGACATCAAATGACGTTTCGTTATACCATTGTTGAGGGAAAAAAATTAATTTGAAAATGAGTTTTACCTTTGAAAAAGTAGTTATGATTAGTTTTTGAAGTGAATATTTTATTGGATAATTACAATCCTAAACACTTCGATAAACTAGTTTAAAAAATATATACACTATACACACTTACACATAATCAATATATAGTTCAATTATATTGATAAATCAATTGATATATATATATATATATATATATATATATATATTCGTAACATTTCCAAAAAAATTCGCTCAAAAATTTTCTAATTTTTTCAAACTAAAAAATACATAGCATTCAAACACAATTTCTATTTTATTTAATTTTATTAAAAATAGGTTTTTTTGTAAAAAAAAATTACTCAAAAAACGCAAAATTGTCATGGAAAAATGTCAATAATTAGATTAGCTCATAGCGCGTGTCAAGTTGGAAAATTATACAAAGTGGTAGAAGCGCGCGTAGGTTAAAAATATTAACGTAACCGGCTACCGACTGCACCGGTAGTTTAATTTATCCGTATATACCGTACGTACAGATATGACGAAGACGGTGCAATTAATTAATGGGTCGTACACTTTCCCCTTTCAATTTATTTTTAATTAATTAATTTTTAAAATATTTTTTTTTATAATTTTTTTTAATATGATATGTCTACCTAATTGAAAAACATATCAACGAATTTCACATCTTTTCTAATTTTATTTTATAAGATTTTAATATATTTTTATTTAATTTATTTTATTTCAAGTTAAAATTAGACAAACAAAAATATCGTGTTATTCGAAAGATTTAAGAAACACAATGGGTAATCTACTATGATTAATCTTCATGTGAGTCAGACCTACTTGTCAATAATTATTGGTTTATAAATTAAAGTCAACTGTAACTAAAAATAATTACTTAATTTTTTTATTTTGTTATTATTGTACTTTTTAAATAAAAGCACTTTACAAATAAAGGACCCATGAAAAGAAGATTTATAGTTTTTATTTTGATGATGAAAAAATAAATTGCATATTATCTATGAGTATGTGAAAGCGATAAAAAAATTTTTAATAAAAAACAAAGACTATCTCTTTTTTTTTTTCTTTCTAATATGAACGTAGATTTATTAAAGGTTTTTTGATTATTTGATTTAGTCAATATCACTTTAAGCTGTATGTTCATAAAGGTGAAAATTCACATTCATGATAATTTGAATTTTCACACATCAACTAATATAAATGCATTTTTATGATATTTTGCTTAAAGTTAAATTCGTGAATTTTCTCTAAAATAAAATATTCAAAAAATAAAACTTGAAAAAAGTCAAGGCACCATTAGAGGCATGTGGCCTTAAGCTCTTAATTTAATTGTAACGATGAAAATGTAAACTGAAATATAAACCAAAAAGAAATCCAGCTGTCACCTAGAATTAGTTATTAATTATTAATTTTTCTTCTTAAATAAGTATGATGATTTTAAATTCTTGTACCTTTTGCTTATTGAATGAGAATTTATTGATCGAAATATCCCCATAACCTAATTTGGTCGACATAGAAATAATGCAAATTTTATCCTCCTAGTATTTCATTTTTTAAAACTAAACTTGATGTTGTTGTAATATGTCGAGACATAAGTTAAGAGAACTTTTGACGTTTTGTGCTCGGCATTAGGGGTGACTCGATAGTGTTAAAAAAAGATATGAGTTTTAGGTCCCCTAAATTAAGGGGTAATAATATGTTAAAAATTGTTATTTTTTAACAAATATTGAATTGTTATGAAACTATATGAAATTAGAAGAACAAGAAAGTAGGGAGAAGAGAAAAGACTTCGTATTCCTCTTGAAGTATATTCATGATTCTTAGATCTTTCACCAATCTTATTTACAATGAAGGAAAACCCTTTATTTATAGGGAAAACCTTACTTGGTCCCCAAGTAGGGTTCTTAACCATATCCTACAAGGACTCCACATAATTAGACATTCACTATGATACAAATTGTTTATAACACTCCCCTTGAATGTCGGTGGATTATGTGCCTCATTAAAACCTTACTAGATAAAACTCAGTGGGAAAAAGATCTAGTGAAGGAAAAAGAGTACACATATTTAATAATACGCATTATGGATGCCTCATTAAAAACCTTATAAGGAAAACCCAATGGGACAAAACCTTGTGAGGGAAAAAGAGTACATCGCGTATTAACTCCCCCTTATGAGAACATCTATTCAGAGACTAGAATCTTCGTTTTCCAAGCTTGTGCACCATCTTCTTGAAAGTTGTAGTTGGTAGAGACTTGGTGAATAAATCAACAATAATATTACTTGAACATACCTCTTGCATGCTGATATCACCATTCTTGGGAGCTTATGAGTGTAGAAAAACCTTGGCGAAATATGCTTTCTTCTATCTCCTTTTATGAATCTTTCCTTCAGAATCAAAGATTTCTGCAAGTTCCTTCTACTTCTTTAAGCAAATAATATATTGCCTTTTGAAAACTCTTCAAGAGTTTCAATTCTAGTTATCAACTTGCATAACAATATTTGTATATGCTTCATGCATTTTGAATCGATTTCATCCTTATGAGGATGATAAACAAATTTTCCAAAAACTTGTATATACTTTAGATTTTGAACCCATTGGATATTTAATTTTGTCAAGTAACAACATTCATATTAGATGTATGACGTCTTTTCTAGTGCTTAGATTGCAAGTCAAATAAGCTTTACGCTTATCAAAATGCATCATTCCACTTTTTACTTGATAATTATTTCTACACAAGCATGCTTTAATAGATGTAGAATTTATATCCTCATTATCTTTTACAATATTACGCTCTATTGTATCAAAGATATTGTCAATGATATATCATTTTGTATCGATTCACAATACGACAAAACTTATTGAGATCTCATCACTTCATTATTTTTAGGTAGCTACCCCTCTCATGAGGTTTCATAAAGTGTTATGTCATAGGCTCTCCAAGAGCACATTGTCTCCTTATTATGATCATTTTGATTCTTTGATCCTCCCCCTTTTTCAAGGATTATTTTATTTAGAATTGATTAGTCTATCATGCTTCATGCATGTCATAGACTTTATCCTTAAGGGACATTCAATAGGAGTATTTACAACTTTTGTATTGCTTCTAATCTCCCCCTTATGTTAGACAACCTAACATATATCTCAATCTTTTGGAGAATCTATCTTTATGCATCATAGTATATTCATTAATCATATATTGCACATCAAAATTATCAGATGAAAACTATTGGTCCCTGACCATAAACCAATTAACAGAAAAATTGATCATAACTTATTGGTTTGATTCATACAATTATGTTTGTATGTAATATCATATTTCAGATCAACATATGAAACTTTATTTTCATAAGCAATGATTCACTATGTGAGATATTTAATGTCACATCATCTTATATATTTATCAATATTATCAAGATGAATTATCTTGATTTCATATTCTGAAAGTCGTGCTTTTAGCTCAATTATCTTGGACAAACAATTTTGTGAATGTCAAACTGCAAGTTGACAACAAACACACATGTGATTATTTTATTGATGCATCTTTTTATCATATCACATGATAGGTGAACATGCCCATATTCACCTTTTATACTTTTCAGAATTTAGGGATTTAGTCCCAACTTTAGTTGATCCAATCAACTTTATCACGATAGCAAACAACGTAAAGAATTCTTAAAGAATCTTTTAGTTTTTCAATGTATGTCCATTACTCAGTATGCACATCTTTGGATGACCAAATTATTCATGTCAACTAATAAAATTATTAGTACTCGTAAACTCCAAGTTTACTACGTCATGTGCCTTTTGCTTTAGTAAATTTCTGATTTACTATTATATGAGTAAATATCAATTTTATTAATCCAAGAGTAATTTTCAGATTTCTTTCTTCTCAATTACTTCACCCTTTAGGTGAGTCATGATCCCATCATTGAATGAACTAATCTGGAAAAAAATTGTGCATGTAACATATTATTTGTGCCAACATTTTTGCAAACATCAAGTTGCGAGATAATAATAGGCACATATGAGACCATATGGAAGAAACATTTATTAGGACCATTATATGTCTAAACAATCCACTAGGTGGATGACTAGGTCCACAAATATTTGTATACGTTCATAGAACGCAGAGAATTCAATCTCAACTTTCGTTTATGATGGTCTCACAATTAGCTTGCCTTGCTAACAATCATTACAAGAAAATTCACGTCTAGCATGGTGGCTAATCACCTCATTCACTCTAAAGAATGGATCTGTATTTTTACCATTTATCAAAGGCTCTCATTCTTCATGAATGGAACACACTCATCTAAGTACATCAAATTTTGATAACTTAGTATCTCATTCCATATTCATGTGCATCATTTAATCAATTGTCTTCTTTTAGACATTTATGCACTGCTACATTCACTTTGGGGTATGGATCTGCTTCAACGAAATATATTTCATGACTAATTTTATCAAAACTCATTATTTCCCTTAGTCATCATAATATCATCAATATGGTGCATTGAGACTCAAACTCAACGTCTTATACCATAAATCAATGAGAGACTTGAATCCAACATCTTTTATCACAAAGTATCAAGACTTCTGATGTCTTATCCTCTTGATGCGATTGGACGTAAATCCATTGTTTTATCTATATAAAGACATCTTAGGTCACAAATCGATGAGACTTGAATCTAACATCTTTATCTTGATGTCTTATCCCTTTTGATGTGATTAAACATAAATCCATCATCTTATAAAAATATTATATCATTGCAATAAATCAAAAAGGCTACAATTTAATTATAACTACTGTTACCCATATAAAAATATTATACCAATAGCATGATAGATATTTGAAACATATAAATTTTGCACTTTGCAACCATATCTATATATTGTTTTCTTTGTATAATTTTCCTTTTAACAAATACTTGGATGATTGTGTCTTCTAACCACACTACTCAAGACCATATTTCATATTTGAAAGTAATCAAATTTTTTTTCTTATTTCTAAAGATTTAAAGGTGAGCCAATAAACAGAACATAGCATCAATGCAAAAGACAATACTTGGAACATGTTACATGGACTAAAGGAACGTAGCATCGTGTGAATTTCATCTCAAATAAAAAAAATTGATGGTAGAGTCTCGTGCTGATAACGTGTTATGAAACTATATGAAATTAGAAGAAGAAGAAAGTAGGGAGAAGAGAAAAGACTTCGTATTCCTCTTGAAGTATATTCATGATTCTTAGATCTTTCACCAATCTTATTTACAATAAAGGAAAACCCTTTATTTATAGGGAAAACCTTACTTGGTCTCCAAGTAGGATTCTTAACCATATCCTATAAGGACTCCACATAATTAGACATTCACTATGATACAAATTGTTTATAACATGAATATTATTTGTAGAAAAAGTAAATTTTTCATGAAAATGAAAAAATTATTAGAATAAATTTGACATATTTGGAAAACTATAAGCCTGTTTGGATGAGCTTAAAAGTTGATCAAACTGACTTAAAAGTCAGTTTTTGACTTATTAGAGTGTTTTACAAATATCAAACTAACTTATTTTAAGTAAAAATGACTTATTTTAAGCCAAAAGCTAAAAGTTAGGTGAGATGCGCTTTTTTTTTCAACTTAAAAGTCATTTATGTTGACCGTGGATATTACCTTTTTACCCTTAATTCTTTTATTTTTTTTAATTATTAGTATTATTATTTTCATATTATTTTATTATTATTTATTATTATTATTATTATTATATATTATTATTATTGTTATTAATATTTTATATTAGTTTTGTTATTATTTATTTTATTGTTATTTATTATTATTATTATATATTATCATAATAATAATAATAATAATAATTATTATTATTATTATTATTATTATTATTATTTTCATATTGTTATATTATGAATGTTATTATTATTATTATTTATTATTATTATTTAATTATTTTGATTATTATTATTACTATTTATTTTACTATTTATTATTATTATTATTATTTATTCTACTATTTATTATTATTATTATTAATATTATTTATTTTTTTATTCTTTATTATTATTATATATTATTATGATATTGTTATTATAATAATAATAATTATTATTATTATTTTCATATTATTTTTTTTATTATTATATATTATACATCGTATATTGTTATTATTATTAAATTAATCAACTTTTATCATGTTAACAATTTTTAAGGATATTTCAAACATTTTGATTAAGAAAAGTGTGTATCGGTACTTATTTGTCAAACACATGAACAAACTTTTTTTTAGCTTCAACACTTTTATCCAAACACATAACTACTTATTTTAAAAATAAGTTTCAGCACTTTTAAAATGACTTTTTAAAAGCTACTTTTTAAGCCCATCCAAACGGGTTCAATATCTCACGAAAAAATAATTTAAAATAAGAATGATTATATTATCAATTGAAAACTAAAAGAAATCAATTATATAAAAGTTATTAACAATTCAAGTTTAAAGCCTCATTTAATTTTTACTTTAGACCACTAATATGTTTGAGTCGCTTTTGCTCGACATAAGTTTCGTAAGAATTTAAATTATGTATATAACATATATACTTAATTTGTGAGTTTTGAAAATAATTTTAATTTGATACTAAACTTTTATGTTGCTCGATATAAATTTTGTAAGAATCAAGCTGTACACTACGACATAACGTGTTAAATCTTCTACAACCTAACTTGTGGAATGATTAGTTTATTATTTTCTTTTCTTTCTAATTAATTTGTTCCATAATACCAATTACTAATAGTTATCTTCAAATGTTATGTGATCATCAGCATAAAGCTTACAATGTCATTTTTTTAATATTAATTATTAAAAATCGAAACAAGTATATCTATAAATGCCACACCTCTATTCTACATTTTTACGCATATAATAAAGGCATAATTGTATATATGGAGTCGGTCAAAGTTTGATTTTGACATTTGAACATACATATTAAAAATTGATACGTTGTATTTAAATTTTATTTCGAACAAGATTTATCAACAATAGTCACATCGATCATGGCCTCAAGTTGTACTATCCATTGAAGGTTCCAAGTAACAAATCAGATTCATCTAGCTTTGGAGCAATTAGTCTGAAAGTAATATTCATTAGTTTTCGAATAAGGTAAACTTTATTGTAACTATTTCTTGAGAATTTTGAACTCTCTCTCCGATAGATGAACATAACGGTTTCAATCAATAAATAATGTTCATTATGATAAGCGAAATAATACATGCAAGACGTTAGGTAGGGTTATAAATTCTTTCATTCCTCTCACTTATTTTATCAAATTTTTATCCTAATAACTCTATTATATCCACTTATATTTCTTTTTGGCCTAATCAATCGGTGACCTTCTAAACTTGACATCAATTTTTACTTAGACATCTTAATTTTTTTTTTCATTTTAGACACCTCATGTCATTCTGCATTGTGTCATTTTAGCATTTTTTAACAATCAATTAAATATACGAGGTGTGTGTAACACACTCGCCGATGACGTGTCAAAGTGACAAATTAAATCGCGCGGCATGTATATTAGAAATATTTTTAAATAATAATATTTTAGTAGAATGAAGATGTAGCCAATGACGTAATGACACGTGGAATTTTTTACACAAAAATAATTTTAAAAAAACAAATCTACCAAGGTCATTTCTTTGCCCACCCACTCCAACCCCTACCCACCCACCCACCCACCCACCCATGCAAATCGTCTCCTTCACTATTTCCCCCACCTACCCACCCACCTATTGTCTTCTACACCTTTGTCCATCCTAACCCCAACCCATTCCCACCCACATCGTCTTCTCTACCCCTCTCCCATTCCATCCATCGTCTTTCAAGATTTTTCGCTGTCCTTTTTTTTTGCGACAACATAAATCGTGATTTTTTTAATGAGTTTAAATTTATTTTTTTGTGAAATTTCTTCGTATTAAAGTTTGATTTTTTTGTCCATAGCATCCTCAAAACTATTTCTCCATGGAAGGAATTCAAGTTTTGAGAGACGGTAGCTAAAAGATGAGGAAGAAAATGAAAATAAAATAAAATAAAAATGATTAAATGAGCCTTTCACGGCTGGTTGTGAGAGTTGTTACTCTCACTATACCATGTAAGTAAAAAGTGTTAAATGACAAAACGAGACATGACCTGAGGTGTTTAAAATGAACAAAGTTTAGTTAAGGTGTCTAAGTGAAAATTAGTGCCAAGTTTAAGCCAGGGCCAATGAGTTAGAACAAATAAAGTTTAGTTAAAGTGTCTAAGTTAAAATTAGTTTCAAGTTTAGGTCACCAATGGGTTAACCATTTCTTTTTTGGTGATGTTTCATTGTCTCTAGGCAATTAATTTGTTTATATTTAGTAAGATAAATTAATAGTATCACGAATATTTTGTTTATTCTTTATAATTCACATATCCTTTCTTTCCCAAATTCAATACTCAATTTGAATAATTGATATGGCAAACAACAATTTATTTTGAGATTCCTTTTAAAATATACTATATTACGTTTAAATTTGATACGATCATACTATATTTATTATATGGTTTCAATCTTTTCAAATCTTGCACTTTTTGTCCCAATAAAGACCACAAACATCAAATTTTCTGTTTATAAATTAAATATCTCAATGAAGGTTTAGAAGTGGCAAATTAGTTATATTTTTTGCTTTTACCACTTTGTTATGACTCATTCTTTTCTTCTTTTTTATTTCGTTATGATCATTTTTTATTTGAAATAATCTTCAAAGACTGATAATGATAAAATATATATGGTGCAATCCACAAACGACTTGTAAGAAAATTATATTGTTTTAAATGGGTAATCACATAATTTGAAAAGACCATACTTATATAAAATTCAATGAATGAAAAAATAAATTGAGTGGTAGATGAAATAGTCTTGGAGTAGTTAAATTAATGTCACACTCAATATTTTTTTGTTTACACTACAAACAATACTCGAGGTTCTAATATCCAGTAAGTCCCTTTTGTTAAGAAGCAAGTTTTTAATTTTAATGTATAATATTTTAAATAAATTTAAATTAATCAAATTTTAATAAAGATATTAGACATCGAATGTGAAAAAATGTTACTATCCTTTGGTGGGTATAACTTATCAATCAAGTTTGCTTTCCTTTGCAAAACTAAGTTCTTAATCTCTTCTTGAATAAATGGACAAATTTGATTTAGACACAATTGAAATAAATATAGGTACTTTATTAAACTAAAATATTTATTTTGAATTAAAAGTGAAATTGGATCGTCAATTGAATTGTGATTGATTTAAATTGATCATAACCTACGAATCAGTCGTGATTGAGTTGAGTTTGTTTATTTTTATTATGACATATAATCTATTTCTCTCAAATTATCGGTCATGATCTTCAAAAATAGTTATATTAATTGTTACCATTTTTAATAGAAATTGTTCTGAAAGATTACAAATACTATAAATATTTAGTAAAGAGAAGTTATATCTTAAAATATAAATAAAGTTTTCGAATATTTTCTTTACATCAACAGATAATTTGAGACGGAAAGAATACCTATTTATATGTGCGAAAAGATTGACTAATTCAATCCCCTGTCGGAATATTCAATCAATTAGTTCACTCTTAAGATACATGAATTTGCAGGTACCAAATCTTTTTAGCTACTTTGATATCTTAATTAAATTAAAGTTGATTCAACATAAATAAAATTAAATTTAGAATTTTTTCTTTATTATATTTAAATTGAGTCTTGTCAAGTTGATGAATATTATTGGAGTAGAGGTCCTTATTAAAATATTATAGTCGTAAAGTATTAATTAAATTAAATGTTTTTGACGTACTTTTACCTAACATTTATTTGATGTATAAAGATTCAACTGTAACCGATTTTTTCACCCAATCTGAAGTGTTTCCAAAGTAAAATTTGAAAAAAAAAATAATCTGCCATATTTTATTTTGCATTTTCCTTATAAAAAGAAAATATTAACTACGGATTTATTGCTTTGAATAAAGTATTGCTATTTATTATACTTCTTTAAATTTACTACATCTGTCTTTTGCACCGCATTAATATTTGTTCATATTTATGATTAACGATAAGATAAAAATAAATAATTAAATGATACTCTCTTCATCTATTTTACTTATGGCTATTTGACTAGACATATTTTTTAAAAATAATTATTAATATATGTAATTTATGATACTATTCCTCGTAAATTATATATGATGTTTGATCTTAAAAGTTGATCTGGAGTCTATATATTTAATATTGAGGATAAAACATAAAAAAAATAATTATTTTTTTTTGATACATTAAAAGTAACAAGTAAAAATAAAAATATGTTTTAAAATAAATGATAAGTAAAGTGAACAGAGAATGTATCTTAATTTATTTTTTACAATAATACTCCCTCTAACTATATTGAGTAAATTTGTGAGACAATGCACACTTATTATGTAAAAAAAGTTACAATATAAATTGAATACCACTTTTCACTTTTATATTTTTAATTATTCACAAATTATTATCGAAAACAGAAATAATTCAATGTTAAATCATGAATATGATCTATTAAATCCCTTGAACTTATCACCTAATAAAGAGCAAAAAAATGGAAGAAATTTATAACTCCTTTGGACATCGAACAATTAACTTACTCTCCTATTTTTACTTATCACATTAGATTTGACATGCTTATTAAGAAAATAATGATTGACACATCTATTTTATCATACTATCTCTATTAATTGATGTTTAGTATCATAATTTATAAAATAATTTTGAAAATAAGTAAAAATTAATGCTTAAGGATAAAACATGAAAAGAAGAAAATATTTTTTAATATATAAAAAATGACAAACAAAATAAAATTCTATTTTAAAAATAGTAAACAAGTAAAAATGAATATAAGGAGTATTTCCAACATTGAAAAATACCTAAAAAATTCAATTATTATAAACTGAAAGAACTATTTTATACCATCTACTTATAGTAAGGACAATAAGTAAAGTGGCCCACTATTACGTTAAAACTGTCAAATTAATCAAAGAAATCATTGAAGAAAATGATCATTTTAGCGTGATGGAAAACATTAGTAATATATTAGTCAATGAAGCTATAGTTTACAAAATTAGGATTCTCCGATATAATTTAATAAAATTTACTATTAATTACTCGACCTATAGACAGGTTATATATGGAAACAAAATGTAACGACCTGTTTAGTCGTTTTGAGCAGCAGATTTTATTTCTAGAAAAACAGGCTGAGACGACGGAACCCACAATGGAACGTCATGGGCACGACGGACCGTCGAGGGTGTCTCGTCCCAAAACACTTAGAAATTCTGAAATTTGGGTGCTAAAATCGACTCTCTGAACTCTGTGACGGACCGTCACAGGCACGACGAACCGTCGTGATCCACCGTTTCAAAACACTTCAACTCTTGAGAATTTGGTACAGAGAACGATTCTCTGAACGTCGTGACGAAAGTGCAGGACGGACCGTCGTAGGTACGACGGGCCGTCACAGACTCCTTAAGAAAATCGAGTCTCTAACGAACCTGCATGACGAACCGTCGCGGGCGCGACGGGCCGTCACAGGTTGCGTAATCCCAGTCGGAGTCGGATTTCTGGTTAAGTTTTAAAGGGGCGTTTTGGACTATTCCTGCTATAATTATATATTTTGTGGGTTTATATTAATAACTAAATTTCTTGGGGGTTAAAAGAGGTAACCTTAAGTTAATTAGGGGGTTATTATTGCCACCTTTTATTCTTAATTATATGCTAATTAGGGTAAAAGAAAGAGGGTTTGAATAAGAAAATTTGAAAGCACAAGAGAGGGAGAAAACGAACGAACAGGGAGAGAAGAAGAACAAAGCTTTGGGAATTTGCTTGCTTGATCACTAGTCTTCGGTGGAGGTAGGTTATGGTTTCTCTTACGATATTCGTAGTAAACTCTTAATAGTGAATGATATGTATTGATAATATTGTAAACCCTGTTATGTGCTTAATTGTATGCTTGCATGAATGTAATTATATAATTGTGATTATATAAGCATGATGAAGTTATTGAATCCCAAATCTTGAAAAACCCTAATCTCTTTGTTAATGATGAGGCCTTGGTATAAAAGAAGGCGTGATGAACTAAAATAATGAGATTGATGATGCCTTGGTAAGAAAGAAGGCTTGATGAATTGATAGAAGGAGATTACGGGATCGGGTGCCACGTTCCGGTACCAGGATAGTATATGAGGATCGGAGTGTCACGTTCCGACACCAGGATAGAATATGGATCGGGTGACACGTTCCGGTACCAGGATAGTATATGAGGATCGGAGTGTCACGTTCCGACACCAGGATAGAATATGGATCGGGTGCCACGTTCCGGTACCAGGATAGTATATGAGGATCGGAGTGTCACGTTCCGACACCGGGATAGAATATGGATCGGGTGCCACGTTCCGGTACCAGGATAGTATATGAGGATCGGAGTGTCACGTTCCGACACCAGGATAGTATATGAGGAGCGGAGTGTCACGTACCGACACGAGAGGAATAAAGATAATGAATCTTGAAAGATGTTAATATACTCAATCTAATGAAACTAAATCCCAAATGATTATGATGAGGAAGCGTGAGTCCTTATTGATGAGCTTGGTGTTGTAACCAAGGGTTATGGTAATTGTAAATGCTACATGTTGAGTATCATAGTTGATTTTATGATATTACTTGGTATATACTGTTTTCTATTTTGAGTTGGCCGATGATACCTACTCAGTACTTGTGTTTGTACTGACCCCCCTACTTTTATGTTTTCTTCTTTGTTATTTGTGGAGTGCAGCAAACGTGCCATCGTCTTCAACTCAACCGCAACTCTAGCCAGTCTTTATTACTCCGGATTTCAGGGTGAGCTAAAGCTTCTAGCTTGGACTGGATCTTCTTCTTCATGTCTTGATGCCTTGAAGTTCCGGCATGGACTAGCTGTTTATGCATTTTAGCTTCTTAGATACTCTTAGATTTAGTAATTTGAAGTAGATGTTCTTGTGATGATGATTTCCAGATTTTCGGAAATAATAGTTATTGAATTGGTTTTTATAAATGAGTTTAAGTCTTCCGCATTACTTTATGTTGATAGTACATTGAAATGTTAAGGTTTAGATTTGGTTGGTTCGCTCACGCAGGAGGGTAAGTGTGGGTGCCAGTCGCGGCCCGATTTGGGTCGTGACAAACTTGGTATCAGAGCATTAGGTTCGTTGGTCTCATCACACAAGAACGAGTCTAGTAGAGTCTTAAGGAACGGTAGGGGGACGCCTTTACTTTTATTTGAGAGGCTATAAGACTTTAGGAAAATTTCATTCATTCTTTCTTTCGTGCTACTACTTGAATCTAATTGGTATCTAGGTGATACAAATTGGTATCTAACCATCTTCACTCTCTTTCGCAGATGGTTAGAACTAGAGCAACAACTGCGCCAACACCAGCACCGACGGAACAGGGTGCGTCTGAGCCAGCCACTGGGGCTGTAGCTAGAGGAAGAGTAGCGGCAAGAGGCCGTGGAAGAGGTCATGGGAGGACGTCCTCTAGGGGAAGAGGACGAGCACCTAGCCCATCTGATACTAGGGCAGTGACTCCTCCACCGAATGAGGAAGTGATAAGAGAAGGGGAGGATGGGGAGAATGAACAAGTGCAAAATGAGGAATTGCCACCCCAACCTACCCTAGAGATGATCAATCAGGTTCTCGCTTATCTTAGCGGGTTATCTGATCAAGGCCAGACACCTCCAGTGTTTTCTGCACCAGCACCTCATGCTCTGGAGGTACAATATGCGGCTACTGTGGCTCCCCGCATGGATGTTCCATTGGAAATAGACACGTTTCCACGTCTGACTACAGGGCCTATAATGACAAATGATCAACATGAACTTTTTAGTAAGTTCTTGAAATTGAAACCTCCAGTCTTCAAGGGTGCTAAATCTGAGGATGCATACGATTTTCTAGTTGACTGCCACGAGCTACTACACAAGATGGGTATTGTAGAACGGTTTGGTGTTGAGTTCGTGAGTTATCAGTTTCAAGGGAACGCCAAAATGTGGTGGCGGTCACATGTCGAGTGTCAACCAACAGAGGCACCACCTATGACTTGGGCCTCATTCTCTAGCTTGTTTATGGAGAAGTATATCCCTCGGACTTTGAGGGATGGGAAAAGGGATGAGTTCTTGAGCCTAGAGCAAGGTAGGATGTCGGTCAATGCATATGAGGCTAAGTTTCGTGCACTATCCAGATATGCCACCCAATTATGTTTCAGTCCACAAGAGTGGATTCGTCGTTTTGTGAAGGAGTTGAGATCAGAGTTACGAATTTCAGCCTTACAGGTAGCGGCTACGGCAAAATCCTTCCAAGAAGTGGTAGATTTCGTGGTAGAGGTGGAAGGAGTGAAGCCAGATTAATTCACCACGACAACTACATCAAAAAGGTTTCGAAAGGGAGGTGAGTTTAATGGTTCTTACTCTAGAGGACAGGGTTCAGGAGGTTACTCGGTTCGACTTATTCAGTCTTCACTACAGACTGTAGTTGGGGGTCCACCTCAGACCGGTCAACACTTCTCTGAGAGACCTATGCTTGAACCCAGAGAGTGTTATGGATGTGGGGAGACTGGACACATTAAGAGGTATTGTCCAAAATAGAGTTACAGACCTTCAAATGTTAGAGGTAGAGGTGGTTATGGAAGAGGTCGTAATTCTGGAGGACGCGGTGGTCGAGGTAATGGTGGTCACCAAAACGGTCGGGGTGATGGGCAAACTGGAGCTACTACATCACAACATGGTCGGGGCAACAGACAGACAGGTGAGAGGGCCCATTGTTATGCTTTCCCCGGGCGGTCAGAAGCGGAGACATCAGATGCTGTCATCAGAGGTAATCTTTCGGTTTGTGATTGCATGGCTTTTGTATTGTTTGACCCTGGCTCTACATTTTCATATGTATCTTCCGCATTTGCTAATAGTCTAAATTTACATTGTGAATTACTTGATATGCCTATTCGTGTTTCTACTCCGGTGGGTGAGTCTGTGGTAGTTGAAAAGGTATATAGGTCTTGTTTGGTGAACTTTGTGGGGAGAAACACTTATGTGGATTTGGTTATCTTAGAAATGGTTGATTTTGATGTAATTCTGGGTATGACTTGGCTTTCTCCGCAATTTGCGATCTTGGATTGTAATGCTAAAACGATGACGTTATCCAAGCCTGGGACAGATCCGTTAGTGTGGGAGGGTGACTACACTTCCAATCCGGTGCGTATCATCTCCTTTCTTCGTGCTAAGAAAATGGTTAGTAAAGGGTGTTTAGCTTTCTTGGCACATCTCAAGGATGGCACTACTCAAGTACCTTCGATTGAGTCGATTTCGGTGGTCCATGAGTTTCTGGATGTGTTCCCTGCAGATCTTCCTGGTATGCCACCAGATAGGGATATTGACTTTTGTATTGATCTTGAACCGGGTACTCGCCCCATTTCTATATCCCCTTATAGAATGGCTCTCGTGGAGTTAAGGGAGTTAAAAGCCCAACTTCAAGAGTTGTTAAGCAAAGGCTTTATTAGACCAAGTGCATCTCCATGGGGTGCTCCGGTATTATTTGTGAAGAAAAAGGATGGGAGTTTTAGGATGTGGATAGACTACAGACAGTTGAACAAGGTAACTATTAAGAGCAAGTATCCTCTTCCTCGCATTGATGACTTGTTCGATCAGTTACAAGGTGCTTGTGTCTTCTCTAAGATTGACTTGAGATCCGGTTATCATCAATTGAAAATACGGGCAACGGATGTGCCAAAGACTGCTTTTAGAACCAGGTATGGGCATGGCATTACGAATTTGTAGTGATGTCTTTTGGTCTTACAAATGTCCATGCTGCGTTCATGAGTTTGATGAACGGGATTTTTAAGCCATATTTGGATCTATTTGTGATCGTATTTATTGATGACATACTGATATACTCTAAAAGTAAGGAGGAACATGAGGAGCATTTGAGAATGGTATTGGAAATGTTGAGGGAGAAAAAGCTTTATGCCAAGTTCTCTAAGTGTGAGTTTTGGCTAGATGCAGTGTCCTTCTTGGGGCACGTGGTTTCTAAGGATGGGGTGATGGTGGATCCTTCTAAGATTGAGACAGTGAAGAATTGGGTAAGACCTACTAATGTGTCAGAAATAAGGAGCTTTGTTGGGTTAGCTAGCTACTACCGCCGATTTGTCAAGGGATTCTCTTCTATTGCTTCCCAACTGACGAACTTGACTAAGCAAAATGTTCCATTTATATGGTCGGATGAGTGTGAGGAAAGCTTTCAGAAGCTCAAGACTCTGTTGACTACTGCACCAATTCTCACCTTGCCAGTGGAAGGTAACAATTTCATTGTCTATTGTGATGCATCCTATTCGGGTTTGGGTGCAGTGCTAATGCAAAAGAAGAATGTGATTGCTTATGCTTCAAGATAATTAAAGGTGCATGAACATAACTATCCAACTCATGATTTGGAATTGACAGCGGTAGTGTTTGCGTTAAAGCAATGGAGACACTATTTATATGGGGTTAAGTGTGAGGTCAATACGGATCATCGTAGCCTACAGTATGTCTTTACTCAGAAAGATTTGAACTTGAGACAGAGGAGATGGATGGAAATACTTAAGGACTACGACATCACTATTTTGTATCATCCGGGGAAGGCGAATGTTGTAGCGGATGCTTTAAGTAGAAAGGCGGGAAGCATGGGAAGTCTAGCTCACTTGCAAGCTTCTAGACGCCCATTGGCTAGAGAAGTTCAGACTCTGGCTAACGACCTTATGAGGTTAAAAGTAAATGAGAAGGGAGGATTGTTGGCTTGCGTGGAGGTAAGATCTTCGTTTCTTGACAAGATCAAGGGAAAGCAGTTTAATGATGAGAAGTTGATCCAGATCCGAGATAAAGTATTGCGAGGAGAGGCTAAGGAAGCACAAATCGATGAGGGAGGTGTTTTGAGAATTAAGGGAAGGGTATGTGTACCCCGCGTCGATGATTTGATCAACACTATTCTGACAGAGGCTCATAGTTCAAGGTATTCGATACATCCGGGTGCAACCAAGATGTACCGTGAAATAAAGCAACACTTTTGGTGGAGTAGAATGAAGCGTGATATTGTGGATTTTATTGCCAAATGTCCAAATTGTCAACAAGTAAAGTATGAACACCAAAGGCCAGGAGGAACACTTCAGAGAATGCCCATTCCGGAATGGAAATGGGAGAGAATTGCAATGGACTTCGTGGTTGGTCTTCCAAAGACAATGGGTAAGTATGACTCTATTTGGGTGATTGTTGATAGGTTAACTAAGTCTGCTCATTTCATTCCGGTCAAGGTGACTTACAATGCAGAGAAGTTAGCCAAAATCTATGTCTCAGAAATTGTTCGGTTGCATGGGGTTCCACTCTCCATCATATCAGATAGAGGTACGCAGTTTACTTCTAAGTTTTGGAAAACATTGCATGCGGAATTGGGTACTAGGTTGGACCTTAGTACCGCGTTCCATCCTCAGACCGATGGCCAGTCTGAGCGAACGATTCAAGTGTTGGAGGATATGCTTCGTGCGTGTGTAATAGAATTTGGTGGCCATTGGGATAACTTCTTACCCTTAGCGGAGTTTTCATACAATAATAGCTATCACTCAAGCATTGATATGGCTCCATTTGAAGCATTGTATGGTAGGAGATGTAGGTCCCCCATTGGTTGGTTTGATGCATTCGAGGTTAGACCTTGGGGTACTGACCTTCTGAGGGAATAGTTAGATAAAGTGAAATCTATTCAAGAAAAGCTTCTAGCGGCGCAAAGTAGGCAAAAAGAATATGCAAATCGAAAGGTTAGAGACTTAGAGTTCATGGAGGGTGAACAAGTCTTGTTGAAAGTTTCGCCAATGAAAGGGGTGATGCGGTTTGGTAAAAGAGGCAAGCTAAGCCCAAGGTAAATTGGTCCCTTTGAAGTACTTAAGCGAGTAGGGGAGGTGGCTTATGAGTTAGCCTTGCCTCCAGGGTTGTCCGGAGTACATCTGGTATTCCATGTGTCGATGTTGAAAAGATACCATGGGGATGGAAACTACATCATTCGTTGGGATTCCGTTTTGCTTGATGAGAATTTGTCTTATGAGGAGGAGCCTGTTGCTATTTTAGATAGAGAAATTCGCAAGTTGAGATCAAGGGAGATTGCATCCATCAAAGTTCAATGGAAGAATCGACCAGTCGAAGAAGCCACTAGGGAGAAAGAGGCCGATATGCGAGAAAGATACCCACACCTGTTTACAGATTCAGTTACTCCTTTTCGCCCTTATTTTCCTTCTTGTGATCGTTCGGGGACGAACGATGGGTAAATTGGTATCTAATGTAACGACCTGTTTAGTTGTTTTGAGCAGCAAATTTTATTTCTAGAAAAACAGGCTGAGACGACGGAACCCACAATGGAACGTCATGGGCACGACGTACCGTCGAGGGTGTCTCGTCCCAAAACACTTAGAAATTCTGAAATTTGGGTGCTGACGACTCTCTGAACTCTGGGACGGACCTGCAGGACGGACCGTCACAGGCACGACGAACCGTCGTGATCCACCATTTCAAAACACTTCAACTCTTGAGAATTTGGTAGAGGAAACGATTCTCTGAACGTCGTGACGGAAGTGCAGGACGGACCGTCGTAGGTACGACGGGCCGTCACAGACTCCTTAAGGAAATCGAGTCTCTGACGAACCTGCATGACGAACCGTCGCGGGCGCGACGGGCAGTCACAGGTTGCGTAATCCCAGTCGGAGTTGGATTTTTGGTTAAGTTTTAAAGGGGCGTTTTGGACTATTCCTGCTATAATTATATATTTTGTGGGTTTATATTAATAACTAAATTTCTTGGGGGTTAAAAGAGGTAACCTTAAGTTAATTAGGGGGTTATTATTGCCACCTTTTATTCTTAATTATATGCTAATTAGGGTAAAAGAAAGAGGGTTTGAATAAGAAAATTTGAAAGCACAAGAGAGGGAGAAAACGAACGAACAGGGAGAGAAGAAGAACAAAGCTTTGGGAATTTGCTTGCTTGATCACTAGTCTTCGGTGGAGGTAGGTTATGGTTTCTCTTACGATATTCGTAGTAAACTCTTAATAGCGAATGATATGTATTGATAATATTGTAAACCCTGCTATGTGCTTAATTGTATGCTTGCATGAATGTAGTTATATAATTGTGATTATATAAGCATGATGAAGTTATTGAATCCCAAATCTTGAAAAACCCTAATCTCTTTGTTAATGATGAGGCCTTGGTATAAAAGAAGGTGTGATGAACTAAAATAATGAGATTGATGATGCCTTGGTAAGAAAGAAGGCTTGATGAATTGATAGAAGGAGATTACGGGATCGGGTGCCACGTTCCGGTACCAGGATAGTATATGAGGATCGGAGTGTCACGTTCCGACACCAGGATAGAATATGGATCGGGTGACACGTTCCAGTACCAGGATAGTATATGAGGATCGGAGTGTTACGTTCCGACAACAGGATAGAATATAGATCGGGTGCCACGTTCCGGTACCAGGATAGTATATGAGGATCGGAGTGTCACATTCCGACACCAGGATAGAATATGGATCGGGTGCCACGTTCCGGTACCAGGATAGTATATGAGGATCGGAGTGTCACGTTCCGACACCAGGATAGAATATGAATCGGGTGCCACGTTCCGGTACCAGGATAGTATATGAGGATCGGAGTGTCACATTCCGACACCAGGATAGTATATGAGGAGCGGAGTGTCACGTACCGACACGAGAGGAATAAAGATAATGAATCTTGAAAGATGTTAATATACTCAATCTAATGAAACTAAATCCCAAATGAGTATGATGAGGAGGCGTGAGTCCTCATTGATGAGCTTGGTGTTGTAACCAAGGGTTATGGTAATTGTAAATGCTACATGTTGAGTATCATAGTTGATTTTATGATATTACTTGGTATATACTGTTTTTCTATTTTGAGTTGGCCGATGATACCTACTCAGTACTTGTGTTTGTACTGACCCTCTACTTTTATGTTTTCTTCTTTGTTATTTGTGGAGTGCAGCAAACGTGCCATCGTCTTCAACTCAACCGCAACTCTAGCCAGTCTTTATTACTCCGGATTTCAGGGTGAGCTAAAGCTTCTAGCTTGGACTGGATCGTCTTTTTCATGTCTTGATGCGTTGAAGTTCCGGCATGGACTAGCTGTTTATGTATTTTAGCTTCTTAGATACTCTTAGATTTAGTAATTCGAAGTAGATGTTCTTGTGATGATGACTTCCAGATTTTGGGAAATAATAGTTATTGAATTGGTTTTTATAAATGAGTTTAGGTCTTCCGCATTACTTTATGTTGATAGTACATTGAAATGTTAAGGTTTAGATTTAGTTGGTTCGCTCACACAGGAGGGTAAGTGTGGGTGCTAGTCGCGGCCCGATTTGGGTCGTGACACAAAAGATACATTTGGTGAATCTGTATACATTTTCATACAAATATAATCTCCTGAAATATTTCATTCTTATCAATTTTAAATTTTGAATTTAATTTTTTCCCTCTTAGTTATGACATCACAATTTAAGGTAAGTTTCAAAACATGTTTCAACTTTTTTTTTTGTTGCTTTTTTTCCCCATTTGTATAGGGTTTGTGTTATAAAATAACATCTTGAATCTTCATTTTTCAGTAAAAAAAATAGAGAGTAAACTCCATTAAAGAGGATTACGAAAATTATATCATTATCTGACAAACTTTTTGACAATCCAAAGTCTTTTTCTTAGGGTTCAACCCAAGATTTCAAAAGTGATTTCGGGGCCAATTGCAAATTCTAAAGCAAACGAAGGGAAGAACTTTTCATAAAAGAACAAAGAAGTAATAGAAGTTTGATAAATTACAAGTACTAAGTCTCAAAAAAATTAAGTAATTAGTTATAATAAGCTTTATAATAAAATATTCAAATTTAAAACTTTCATTAGAATTTAACTTTAGACCACCAATTTATTAAAGCTGCTCATCGAATCAAGAATTTAGATCCAAACACAAAAATGAATCTATTGTTATGCGATGAAATATCCAATCAAGAACTTAGATCCAAGTAAAGAAAATTGCTTCTGATAGCAGCAATGAGTCCAAAACAAATGATGATGTCGTTTCTGATTTGATGGAGCAAAAATCTCATATATTTGTATAGATCTTATTATTAATAAATAATTTGTATATATTTCTTTTTAGAGAAAATGGTTAAATATGCTCCTAAACTATTCGAAAAGGTCTAAATATACCCTTCTTCTAAAGTTTGGTTCACTCATGCTCTCGTCGTTCAAATTTTGATCCAAATATGTGTTTATGGGCGTTAGTTGCCATGTTGGACATATCCAACTCAATTTTCATTTCTTTAAATGCCACATGGAATTACCATGACATTTTGACCTTACCACATGACATTTATATAAAAATGGAAAGATAGTTGAACTCACAAACACCTAATCCGACCCATAAATTAACTCCCTTTTAAATAAATTATTCGACCGATTTTCAACAATTTTGTGTAATTTTTATTTTTTTCGATAAATTTCGAAAATGAGTAATTGATTAATAATAAAATTAGGAAGAACATATTAAAAAAATATAACATTAATGCCAAAAACACAAATAATTATAATAGCCTTAAATTCAATTTAAACACTTTTTAAAAATTTTATTTTTTGATAAATCTCGAAACGAGTAATTAATTAATAAAAAACATAAAATTAACGCCAAAAATTAAAAAATAAATACAGTAACCTTAAATTCAACAATTTCAACATTTTTTTAATTTTTAATTTTTTCGGCTAATCCCAAAATGAGTTTATTAACAAAAAATATAAAAAAAATATAAAACTTACGCAAAAATTCACAAATAAAAAATAGAAAAATGTGAAAAAATATAAAATAAAAAAATTGTTGAAATTATTGAATTTAAGGTTACTATATTCATTTGTGAATTTTGACATAAGTTTTTTATTTTGTTTTGATATTTTCCCCTTTTTATTAATAAATTACTCATTTTCGGGATTTGTCGAAAAAAATAAAATTTTTTAAAAAAATTATAGAATGAAATGTTAGTATATTTATTTGTGAACTTTTGGCAATAATTTATACTTTTTTTATGATTTTCATACTTTTTATTAATCAATTACTCATTTTCGATATTTATCGAAAAAATAAAAAATTTAAAAAAATATTGAAATGTTAGATTTAAGGTTACTATATTTTTTTGTGAATTTTTGGCGTTAATTTTATATTTTTTTCATATTCTTTCTATTTTTTATTAATCAATTACTCATTTTTGAAATTTATCGAAAAAATAAAATTTAAACATGAATGTTGGAAATCGGTCGGATAATTTATTTAAAAGGGGGTTGATTTATGGGTCGGATTAGGTGTTTATGAGTCCGAATATTATTTCATATTCATATATATGTCATGTGGTAAGGTCAAAATGACATGACAATTTCCATGTGACATTTAAATAATTGAAAAATGAGTTGGATATGTCAAACATGACAACTAACGCCCATAAGGGCATGTTTGGACCAGAAGTTGGACGGAAGGGCATGAGTGAACCAAACTTTAAAAGGAGGGTATATCTAGACCTTTTCGAATAGTTTAAGGACATATTTGACCCTTTACCCTTCTTTTTATGTACTCATCTAAATGTATTCGTATATATATAAAATATCATTATTAATTATATATTTTTTGTTGGTATATTTTATTTTCATGTATATTATCATCCATTAGGGGCAAACCCACATGCATCTGTGATTATGTACATGCATCTGGTATAATTGTGCACCCTTATGACTAAAAGGTGTTTGGAAAAATTGGTTGAAGTCGCTCAGTCAAGAGTGTCTGTGTGAGTACGATTCCACGGGAGTCAACAATTTTTTAACTTTAAAATCTACTTTTACTTTAGAGTTAAATCTTTTAAAAAATATTTTTATTAAAATTCGTTTTTCCCTAGCACAATTCTAATAAAATATAAGACTGCTAGAAAATCTACAACTTGCGGAATTCTAATCAGAATACCACACTGCTAGAAAATCTCCAGCTTACAATTATTCTTGACTACATAATTGAAGTCCTACTCCTATTATCTCTACATAAATGGGTAAGTTATTCTACTTAAGCTTCTTTTTCTTCTTCTTGTGTGTGTGAGAATTTGTTGTTGATTCTTGTGATTTGAGATTGATAGACTTATGTAAAAAGAAATACGGCGATTTTTTCACGAAAACCGTTTGGAATCATAATTTGGAACGACTCAATTAATTACATGTTGGTGAAGTGAATAATATCCACAAGAGGTGTTTCAACAAGATACTAAATTTTGAGAATCAATTTCAATCCATTCAAGTTGTTTTTAACAAGCCATCTGTTGCGGTCAAATCGCACACGCAAGTGCACGTGATCGTACAAGCAATAAAGTGACTCTTGTTAGAGAGCCGGGTGTCGTACCCACAGGGACTTAAGACTAGATTCTATCAATTTCTCCAACTCTTAACTCAACACAATTGAAATTTTCAGATTTTATAAAGATTTACCACCTAATTTTATGTAAACTAAAATGTACTATTGTGATTCGTTTCTGTAAGTTTTGAACAATCATATGGGAAAGATCCAGGGCTGCAACTTTTACCAGGAATCATGTAATCATCATTTGATAAAGGTTCTCTTGAAATTATCTCATCGTTGAACCACAGGATTAGATGTATGATCATGATCTCTCGACCTCTAATCGGCTTCAATAGATATCACGCTAACTACATCGTTGAGCGGGGATAGCGTGAACAAAAATTTAGCATTAAGATATGATCTTCTTGTATGGTTGTCTAAGCAAGTTTTCTAGGTATATCTCTATCTTAGAAACGAATCAACCCTAGCTATTTAGAGTAAACCAAACTTCTTATATTCCAATTCTATCTTCTTATTCCTCTCTCGAGTTTATTCAGACAATATATTTAATTTCCATGGTGAGCAAACATAAAATACTAAGATCAAGAACATAAGAACGATTCATAGATAACTCATAATAAAACCTTAAACAAATTCAACAGATTCCATTCAGCCTGTAGCCACAACCCCAGAACTAAGGTGTTTAGCTACTCACAATCATCAAATCAATCTTACAATGTATATGGATCATTCAAAGATGATTGAGACTTAAAGAGAAAGAGTATAACACTTAAAACTTCAAAGTGTCGTTCTTCTCGTCTCCATGTTCGAAATTAGAAAGAATAATCATAAAACTAAAATAAAACCCTATTTACTCGCAGTGCCCAATTTTGGGCGTCAGGTGCGCGATGCGCAACCTCATTTAAAATCTTGGATCGAACAGGGAAGACTGCGTGACACGGAGGCTACACAAGGTATCCTGCCTCGAAATTAATTTGAGACTTGATATTAAGCTCCTTGCGCGCGACGCGGGGACAACACGACTTAGTTTTTTTAAGTATTTCTTCAGTTTGTTCCTTGCTTTCTTTTGTCTTAAATCTCCCTCTTGCTTCCTTAGCCCATTTTTGGGTATATTTCTTCCAAATAGCTTCCCTACACAACTAATCATGTTGGTAAGCTCATAAACACAAAATTTACTTAATACGACTCTTAAACATAACTTGACTACTCCAAATAAGCATAAAGATAGGCATAGTTAGCATTATGGGCATATAAATATGCCCATGATCACCATATGAGAAAACAAAAACTGAGCATCAAATTTGTTTAGAGGCTTCTACTAATGTGACACGGTTTCTTTTGGAATTTGGATTGTTTTTTCGAGGTTATGATGAAAGTGAGTCTTCAAAAAAATAAAGGTCTTTTTTTAGTTTTCTTGGATTGACTTAAAAAAAATGCTTCCGGATATGAATAATGTTATTTTATTCATGCTCTAAAAAATGCTATGATAATAACTTCTCCAAAAAAATTTAATTTACCCTTGTGTGTCACTCTTGACCTTACCCTTGAATCACTCTTAGAGTCTTAGTAGTGCCCCTATCTTCAAATCCTGATTTTGCCTATGTTTATATTAAAAAATTATTGTGCATGTTCTCTAAATGTTCATTAATAGAGCTTCCTAGCTGTTTCTTATTGGGGGAAACTTGATGTTTCTTTTTTTAACTTAATAGTAATATCACATTTACTACAATATTAAACTTTTGTTGATTAAATTTCCTGAAGGATAAAATGTGATGGAAAATTCTATTGTTTTAAATCTAGTAATGTATCTTTATACACATAAATATTTACACTTGTTTTTTACATGTTGCTAAAAAAATCAAATATAATAGCGTTTGCAATAAATTTTTAAATGATAAAAAATAAATTACAATTACAATTTCAAATTTGAAGAAACATAATTTAATTGATAAAGGATGCGGGTATAATTCTGTTCCTCACTTATAATTTTTTTCGTGATTTGAGGGTCATTAGTAGACTTTCTTGAGATTTTTTGATCTTTATAAAGGATTTTGTGGATCTTCTTGAAGTATTTGGTTGTCAAGATGAGTTCGGCCACATCCACATCTTATCTCTTTGTTTATATTCTATGACTTTATAGAATTTTTGAGATGCATCTCCAAGAGAATATATTGTCCTTTATATAGACATAAACTAGAGTTTTGAGTAGATATGTGCACATATCCAAACCATCGTACCCGTGCTTTCCTCATCTAATCTTCTCTCTTCTATTATGTCCACATGTACAACTCAACATCCTCATTTTTCAACTTGCACCTTGTGAATATGAGAGCTCTTAACTAGCCAAAACTCTGCCTCATATACCACCACAATGCCATGAAATTGGATTTTATGGCTTTAAACATCCATGTTGACCTTAATATATAAGTTAATTAAGTAGGCGTTTGGCTATGTGATACCATATCATGATATGATATCGTGAGATGGAATCAATGTTTGGACATGCGATTTTACGCCGATTCCATCTCATGAGATGTGATTTCATATTCTCCAAAAACCATGATATGGAATCATATGAGTATACCATATCATGATTTCAAATATTTTAAGATTAAAATTGATCCATTAGTTTATATTTTGTTAAAACAACCCCACATTTATATCTACTAACAATTTATTTCACATGTAAATAAAATTTATAATCACATCATTGCTTTTTAAAATTTATTATTCTCACTGACATAAAAGTTATTATTCTCTCCAACATTTAGTCACTTTAACTCACACTTCACTATTGATGAATAATAAAATCTTGAAGAGCCGTGAAAGGTGTTTTATTTTTACTCAAATATATCAATGAAACAATTAGTTAAGTGGAGAACAAATAGCTTTGTAATAATTTTGTAATGACCCGAGAGTACATTCTAGAAGTTAAAGCATTCTTAAGTCGCCACACGACGTACTTGACCTCTTGGAGGTCTTATACAAGCCTCTTAACTATTATTCATTATATAGGTATGAAAAGTAGTGTGGAATTAAAACTTTTCACAACATAATTAAAACTAAGGAACAGTCTCATCATCACAAGCGAACTAGACATATCTTAACATCATCACAAGCGAACTTGCCTTCCACCTATACTTGTAGAAATATAGAAGAGTATGGAGTTAGTACAAACATTGTACTAAGTATTGCATATGCAAAAACATGTTAAATAGGAAATTTTAGTTGAAACACAATTTTCATGCTATTTTATTAAAACCTTGATGAATGAAGTGTATAAAACATCATATAAGTCATCATTTATCATTCAAGTAATATTTTCATGAACTTCAACATTTAGTCATATTTATCAAGTAATCTATTTATCATGTAGACCTTCCTATCCAAAGTTATCCTAAGACTCACCTAGGTAAGAGATAAAGAGATACGCTCATACAACCTATTATTCTCATTTAATTTCATTGCAAGATTTGATTTGAAGATTAACATTGATTTCAGTATTATTTTTTCAGATTCCTTATTTATTTACTAACTGATTTTAGTTTTTTTTTTTTGTTGTTGTTCTTAAAACATTTTTCACGGTTTGAGACTACATAATTCTCACTTCAATGGATGTTTTCAAGAGAGTTACTAGAGGTATTGGACAAAATAATCAAAGTTCTTTTAATTTCCCATCATTTAATTTCACTCAAGAATCAAACAACAATGTAGATTCCGCTTCTAAATCTAAGGAGGATATACGACGGGAAAAAATGTCTGAATCCGTCGATGTGCAAAATTCCACACAAATTCATAACCATGAAGTTGAAGAAGATCAATTTATTTGAGAATTTTTTTTTGCATGTTCTGTGTCTTGCATATTTAGTTTAATTTGTTTAGTAATTTTTAAGATTCAAAAAAATTCATGTTACAATGCGTTTGGAAGTGTATATGGAATTTTTATTATGTTATAGTTAGTATTTATTTTTGTATTTCTTATATTTATTGTTTTTTTGTGTTCTATTTTTTTGTGTGTTAGTTATGTCAATGTAACACATTATATGAGTTTGATTGTGTATATTTCAAAGTTTTAATGTTTTTTATATTCATAGATTTGGAAGTGTATATTGAATTTAGTTGTTGTTTTAGTCAGTATGTATTTTTGTATTTCATTGTTTTATTGTATTTTGTATCCATAGATTTGAAATTGTATTTCATATATATAATTCATTTTGTATTCTATACTTTTTGTGTTAGTTATGTCAATGTACCACAGTTAGTATTTATTTTTGTATTTCTTAGTTTTATTGTTTTTTGTATTCATAAATTTGGAAGTATATATTGAATTTTGATACTGTTTTAGTCAGTATGCATTTTACAATTAATAGTTGTATTCATTCAAAAATTATGTTGCATTGTTTCTGAATTGAGTTTTTTTTTTCTAATTTGTATTTATTCTAAAGGTATATCAAATAATTATATATTTTATTTAAGAATGAGTACACCAAATATTGAATTATTTCTTTTCAATTTTATATTTCATTCACTTTTTCATCACACTAATTTTTTGTATTTTATATATTATTATAGAAAATTCTAAATAAAAACTAGAATAAATAGAAATACAAATAAAATACATATTGAAATGAATACATACAAGATTTTTTAAAAAAAAAACTATATAGGGAAAAAAGTATATGAATACAAATATATTTCTTAAATGACTATATTGATACATTCGGCATACCTATTGGAATGAATACAAACTAATAAAAAAAAACTATAATAAATATAAATAGAATATATTGTCGAATGAATATAATTTTAAAAAGGTAAAAATTCTAAAGAAGAAAAAAAAAGAATAAGGTTTAAATTTTATTTGAAACTGTAACTGATGAGAAAATTAAGTGATCTTCACCTTTTTTTGAAATATTCTCTCCCTTGATTTTCTCCCTTTTGTTATTAAATAATTATATTTTTTAAATAAAAACAAATAACAAAAACATAAATAAAATACATAACAAACTAGGATTTGACATTTTTACTAAATATTGAAAGTGTTACTAATGAGCCCTCTTAAATATTAAAATATTGACATTTTGAAAAATTTTCCAAAAAAAAAAAAACCCAACCCAAATCCCTTTACTTCCAGCAGCCCAATCCAATATTCCCCTAGTCCACTTTCAATTCCAAAAGACCCAGCCCAAACCCATTCTAGCAAACACAACACCAACTATACGCACAACAATCCCAAATGCATACAACCCACCCGACACCTGCACGCGTTTGTCCTCCAAAAAATCGACCGAGACTATGGGAAATCGGGAAGTCCAACAGCGACTCAACCCAATCGCACGTCATCCTCTTCTCCCGCTCGTACTCGAATCCAGGTGTCTTTATGTTGTAGCTCTTCGTCTTTTGCTCATAAAAACGTACGGATACCATTCTCATTCCGTTGAGAAAGGTATGAATTCTAGCTGTTAGCAATCTCATCTCTGAAGAAGGGAATTGATTTTTTTTTGAATTTTTTGAATTGGTCCAGATTTCCCTCCATTTTCCCAGAAAATCTCCTCTATTTAAGCCCTCGTCTGACTTTTTTTTTTGGAAAAAGATTTAGGGAAAAAGGGGCCAAAATATTTTTGGGAGAACAGAGAAAAAAGGCTGGAAGAAATTTTTTGAGAAGAGGCGATAAAAATCAAAGATTAAGTTTTCTTTCAACTAATACTAAGGAAAAGGCATGAAAAATAGATAAAAGATATGTTTAAAGAATGATAACAGGGAATGAGTCCTAGTCTAATTTAATTCGTCTGTTTTCATTCGACATAAGCTCGCTTAGAGCTCTAGGTTGTTATTCGGATCTGAGTCGCGTGGTGGTAGAAGCTCAGCTCATCTTTCTCCCGCTCGCTGCCCCAACAAAGGTAAGTATCTCTTCTTAGCTTTGTTTTTTGTTGGATTTGTAGTTGTTCTATACTTTCCGTTTAGTTGTTCTTAGTGATATTTTAGTTACTCTATATTATGGTCGATTAAGTATCCACTTCTTCTTGCCTAAAATTTTGGTTACTTTCTCTGTTCTTAGTTATAATTTAGTTCATGTTTAGTTTTGGTGCTAGCTGATTAGTTTTAGCTATGTCCTCTTCTTCTTCTTGCATTCAAGGGAGGTGTTAATGTTATGGGATAGATTTTGACTAGTTTTATAGTTGGTGCAAGTCCTATGGGATGATTAAGCTTACTGAAGTTTTAGTCCAAAAAGATCTAAAAATTAGCTATGTTTATATTCTATTCCTGAGTTACTGTCCGGTAGGATTCTTGAGTGATTGTATTTAAATACGAGAATTTGTAGTTGTTGTGATTTGAGTTCATGTTAATGTCAGTCAAATCTCTTTAACAGTGAATCATTTCTATTTGAATAAGTTTTTTCCCTTACTTTATATGTGTGGAATATGAGGTCTAACTAATATATGGGAAGTCTCTTTCTTTATTTTGTCTAATTGTTCGATAATTATAGTTAAATATTTGGTATAATTTCAGCAGCTTGTAGCATGTCACTTAGAGTTTTGAGTTACTTCTTTTGCTTAGTGATACGCTTAAACTTACTTCTCAAATGAGAAGTAAAGCGGTCGCGTCAAGTAAATAACCCAACTAGTGAGGTTGGGATCGTTCCCACGAGGAAAATAGTCTAGACTTAACTTCAACTTGTTATTACTATTATTCGGTTGATGACTTCCTTAGAAAGTAAAAGCATAAAAGGGGGGTTTGTATTTCCTAACGAGCAAAAATAACTAACGAACTTGAAAGAGACACTTAACAGCTTTTAATGTTGGGTTTTAATCAAATAATCAAAGTAACTAGGCTTTATGTGTTCCCCACAGGTTCATAACTTGATAATTCTAACTATAACAATTCTTTCCTAGTATCTTGCATGCAAAGTAATAAGTTATGTATTTCTAAATCCTTGGTCCGGCATCTAGAAAATCTCACTCCGCACCTTGGTCCGGCTACGTGTGTTGCTTTCCTAACCCTTATCCTTACCTCATATTAAGCATCGTATTCGATATTTGACTAAGTTATTACCTCGTAACAATCAATACTAGCCTATTAGATAGTATACACTAAATCTACGTTAATAATTCTTTTCCTATTATCTACCTCCTTGGTCCGGCAAGTAGCATTAAGGCGAGTTCTAACGTTGATCATCCGTTAAAAAGACTTTTAAGTGAAAGAATTATTAATACATGCAAGACACGATTCTAGAATTGTTATTTTAGCTAGGGTTTATCTCATTATTTGCCTATGGTTCCCACAACCCTAGTTATGGAGTTTACTTCCTCATAGCCATAAACACAATATTCAAATATGTTAAACAAGAATTCATGTACTTACTTCAATGAGAAAGAATAAAATCCGAAAATTTGCTTGATTAATCACCAAAAAATCACTTGTAAGAATCTCTCACAATCAAACACTCAAGACACAAAGTCTCACAATATGATGTTTAATCTCACAGAGTCTAACCCCAAAAACGAGGTTTTTCGAACTATTTATAAAAAAAATAAAAACCTAATTAAACAAGGATTCTAATTACTGGAAATCTGCCAAAACACGGCTGGGTCGACGGACCACGCGACGGACCGTCGTGGTCATGACGGACCGTCGTGGACTCCGTCGTCCCATACTTGGTGCAATTCTTCTGCTGCTTTCTTCATTCCCCTCGACGGCAAGTGTGACGGACCGTCATAGGCACAACGGTCCGTCGAGGGTCTCGTTTCAAAATACTTCAAGTCTTGGAATCTGGGTACTGGGATCACTTCTCTGATCTTCACGACGAACCTGCAGGACGGACCATCATAGCCATGACGGAACGTCACAAGCTCGTAATCCCACACTTGGTCAGACTTCACCATCTTCCTTCAGCAGCTTCTCTACGCTGCCACCTACGGACTGTCATAAGCTCCGTAGGTGGTCTCTTCTGCATTTTTCGCTCAAAATCTCCGCATTCAGCTTTGGACAGATTTCCTGCAAAACAAAGAGAAATTTATATCAAAATTAGCACAAAAAGGGCTTTCGGACACACTAAACTTAAGGAAAAAGTATTAATTATACCGTGAAACCACGGTATATCACTTAGTAAGATCTCTAGTGTGTTAATCGATTGTCTCGTGTTAAGTTAACTGTCATCCTAGTGCTGTTGTTAATCCTTCTTTTTTTTTCTTGTGCATGAGCGCTCTCTTGTCTTGAGCCTGTCTTAAATGTGCAGTTTTTTGTATATTCTTTTTTCAAAGTCTAAGGTCATTCATGTGTGCGTGTTAGCGACTTAAGTATGAGTTTATTGCTGAAAAATGACCCTTTGTTCAAGTGCTCTCTAAGTGCTAAATTTTTTAGTGTTGAATTGTACTATTTTTTTTTAAAGAAAGGAGTAGTATGTGAGACTTGCCTATCATGTTTATTTTTTAAAAAAGGAGTAGTATGTGAGACTTGGCTATCATGTTTATTTTTTAGCTTGATACATTTCCTCCTCAGCTTATGAATATGCTAGTAATGTCCGTAGGTTTCTTGTTGGCTCACCTTTTACTTAATTCTCATAAAAAATATTGTTCATTATAATATTTTATGTAGTCAAGTGAAGTTTGATTTTGATCACTTTAGTGCATATAGCTAACTATCATGTTAATTAATTTAGTTGGAACGATCAACATGTTCTTTAGTCATTTTTTTAGCTTTCTGTTTGGCCTTATACGATTTCCTTTAATTATGTTATAAGTATATATGTCTCATTTCTTCCCGTTGCATAATTTAGTATGTTCTTTTTTACTGTCCGTTTTGGTTAGGTCATATGCTAATGTTCCTTTCCCTTTTTATGCATGTAAAAACCATCTGAGTTCGCCATTTACTCTTGCCTCCCCTCTTGCATTTTGAGAGAGCCGTAAATTCTCAAATTCTCCATCGAATTTCCCAACCTTAAAATCAACGAACAGATCCCCCAAAATTAGAAGATATGAAGTCAATTGAAGAGTTGAAGTTGTGTGGCCAAAAGCAAGTTTTTCTTTTGTTTGGTGTTGTATTTTGTTAAAATTGGGCTCAAGCCCTTGTCATCTTTGTAATATTTTGCTAGAACTTAGGACAGGTACAAAATTAAAATGGGTCAAAAACCCAAACCGAAATGGGTCCAAATACCGGTCCAGCCTGACAGAAATCGGATTTGGATCCAACTCTCTCTCTCTCTCTCTCTCTCTCTCTCTCTCTCTCTCTCTCTCTCTCTCTCTCTCTCTCTCTCTCTCTCTCTCTCTCTCTCTCTCTCTCTCTCTTTTACTTGCTGATTGATACTTATATTAGTTTTAAAAGGTTAGAAAAATTTAAAATCCCCCAATAAGACATCACTTTGTTTTAGCGACTCCATTAAATCAAATAAGTAAATATGCTTAAAATAAATTTCAAAAATTAAAATTCACTTAGATAGAAAAATTGATACTTCCTTTTTTCAAACAACTTCAAATAATTTTTATCTAAAAAATTAAGTTAGAATATTTTAGCCAAATAAGTTAGATGTCGGATAATCGCGATTTAGCAAATATTTTAGGTGTCGTAAAAACCTTTCTAATATATAAATAACAATCTCCGAACCCCCTTTTAAGTTTTCAAAACGATTTTCTGTTTAAGTCTTTTGAAAATAAAAGTTTTCTTGATTTTCCTTTAAAAATTAAGTGGCGCCTCTAAAAAAATCGAAAACCTATAAAAAAATTATTTTTCGAAAATGAATTGAAACACAACTCATGCTTATACATTATAAAATCTCAATGTCTTCAATGACATAATGACAATACACACACATAAGATCAATTCAATAAGAACTAAGCAAGATAGATCAACTTATCCTTCATGCTAGCCTTTGCCACCTTTTCTCAATTCGCCATAAAATCATCATAATAAAGCACAAAGGTAGTAGATTATTCAGAATACTTCACAAATTGATCAAAAGTGACACTGGAAACTACCTAGATGTATAAAACGTTAATTTTGTAAAAATTTCCAAAAATGACTTTCTAGGTCATTATATTATCCACCACTAAAATCCATGTTTGTCCTCGAACATATGGAAGAGGAAGGAAGATAAACAACGATATCAAAGCTCAATTATGACCTACCAGTCGGTGTTCGTCTTTCCAAGTGAGCTCCTCCTTAAGAACATTTCACCAAGATTAGATACTAAGAACTGAACTTGAGAATAAAACTTTTATCAACCAACATAATAACCCCTGAATTCGATCACTCTGGACTATAACATAATCACCATGATAATTTTTTTTTTCACATAACCACAATCAAATTCTGAATCCATACCACCTACCACCAAAAGTGAAATTGAACTATCCACCACACACTCATAACTCACAAATCATGATAGAGTTAATTAAGATTCCCTTCCACAATACAATCTTTTCACGAGTTTAAGTTATAAAAATTTGATCTTTAGATATTGAGTACTCATTAAGGGACTATCAAAATTATCTAACCCATAGAAGGAAATGATCAACTAAACACCCAAAAAGCGATACACTTAAAATGTAGAACCTCTAAAAACACTCTTAGACAATGATAACTCTTCTTAGCTCTTATATAAGTTCTCATAAGCAAGGTCGTGCATGTAGAATCACTAGTATATTTAACTATCCCAAACAACACTAAATCTTCCATAACTGAAATGAACATGTCTTAACAAGGATGCCACCCTACGAGAAAAATCACAGGATCGGTACACCCGATCCACCATTAGGAATTTACCCATAGAAGCAAAAATATACACAAACATAGAAAGTGAATAATACTCTAAACCATGTCAAGAATGAAGTAGTTGGTCACAGAAGAATATACAGAAGAAAAGTTGAATAACAAAATATACTCCTTCCATAGGGCCCATATAAATAAATTTCATTCATCTGACTCCATCTCTCAATTTTTAGCCACCCACAATCAACATCTGATCCGCACCACAACATTACAAGCACTCGATTCATCAAGCCCCACATACTCCTCCCAGTACTCCATTGCAGCTAACACTCTTAGTACCAACAAACATCATAACTACACGAACCATTTATCTTACTCTCAAACTGTCACTAGTATCAAAGTGTCCTTAGAAAACACATTGTAGCCTTAAAAAAATGAAAAAAATACGGTTCTCTCTTTCCATTTAAGCATAACATAACATATATGAGTCACACCTAATATTTATAGCACTACTTCCTAAATTTAAAGTACTTTACCATCGAGATAAAACAATTAAATCACACTCAATATCAACCCCACATAATTTTTCAAATACCAAATTTCAAGTAACATTCAAACCATCATATACTTCATACTAACACTTACGAAATTCTTCGTCACTCCAATAATTTGGTTATACTATAAGCTCATAACCTCTACTCACTATCAAAAGCCTCTGTAACACATCATAATAATTTGGAAAGTATTTCAATTTCTTCGAAATCCTCATTAATCATGTAAAACTATAGGTCCACACCGTCAATCATCAATAAGTTACCTATCATAATTTGAACAACCTAGCTTGACATAACGACATAGAATCTTCCACATATCTTTCCTTGTCACCCAAACAAAAACTCGATCTTTAGAAAAGTCAATAAATATCTAGTAAGTTTGTACCGAACTGGTTCACATCTCACAGTCATGTCTAAACTCATAGGCAAAAATTCAATAAATCCTTCAACTACAAACCAAGGGATTATACTAGAAGTTTTATTCCTTCAGCTTTTTAAAATTCTTTTCATAATACAATTTCAAGTACCTTGAACCCTTCAATATACTAAAATCTTGTTTCTTTCATTGACTCAATAACCAATCTTATCATTTGATGGATAAAGCACAAATAATCGGAGAAACAACAATTTTTATGAATTATTCTGTGAAGGCCGATACAACTTATTATAAAAAAGGCACCAATCTTAACAAAGAGTCCATCCAGGGCCGACTTAACCACTGGGCCTTTAAAGTCGTAGCTTGGGGCCTCATATTTTTGGGGTCCCTCAATTTTAAAAAAAGTACTTACACATATATGTATATTTTTTTTTAAAAAAACATGTAAGGAGTATAACAAAAAAATAAAAATTGTTGTTAGTTTTTCCCACTTTTCTAAGGAAATTAAATATTTTATGAAAATAATTTTCTCAAGTGGGAAATTGTGTTTTCTTATTCATCTCCGAAAAATTTGACCTTATATTATTATTTACCTTATACTCATCTTTTCTTATTCATCTCCGAAAAATTTGACCTTATATTATTATTTACCTTATACTCATCTTTTTTTATCCTGTAGTATATTATTTTTTATTTTCAATGTTGAACTCTCTCCTAAAAAAATGATTTAATGTTACTTACAAGTTAAAAAAGAACAAAATATTCTTTTGAGTGTCTTCTTCAAATTTTAAGAAGTGCAACAAGCAATCATTATATTGAAGGAACTCAAGACTAATTCAATATTATTATATCAACTTATCATATTCGCGAGTCAGGTTTTATTATTCAAACTTAATTTTATAATTTTTCTTGAACTTTTGTTATTATTGATATTCTTAATTAGTAAGTATATTTATATTCTCCTTTTAGTTATTGTCAAGAGACATAATACAAGTAAAACATAATAATTTAATGAAAATACTCAATCAAATAAAAATACTTGATTTTTTCCTAATGCTTATACTGATTATAGAATAATGTTAACAATTTCGGTAACTATTTCCTCAGATGAAAGAAGTTTTTCGAAACTAAAATTGTTAAAATCTTATCTAAGATCAACAATGTGAGATTGAATGTATTAGCTATATCATCAATTTAAAAGGAATTACTAAAACAATTATTAGAAAACAATAATTAATCACTTCACATCTGAAAAGACAAGAAAAATAGATTTTAATAAAGGCCGAACTCATAAACAAATCCCTAAACTTATTGCGTTTTTTCCATCAAGAGCCTCAACAACGCCATTTTCCTTTTGATTCATTAAACCACCCATAATTTGTTCATTTTAGACTCTATTGGATGATTTTGATCGGCTTTTTTTAATTGTAAATGTCTTCAATTGTGTTCGTATTTTAATGATTTGATTGAAGAAATGAAGAGTAACTTTGTGTTAGTCTCATTTGTTTTATAATGTGTTCAAATAACTTGAAGTAAAACAAAATTATTCTCGAACAGTTTCACAATCAGATGAACTAATGAGTTCTGGAACAACATGTGTATCTCCTACCAATATCCCTCACAAAATCTGATTCCACTATCAGCCAACAATGTTTAAAAGGAACAAATTATGGATGAGTCAATGATTCAATAGGGAAATAACATAGATTAGGTACTTGAGGGGAAAAATCCAACAATTTTAGGGATCTTTTTATGTGTTTGACCTTAAATATATATATAGTAAATCATAATTATTTTTTTGAAAATAAAATAAAAGAATAATAGGTCCCCTATTTAAGTTTTGACTTTTAGGCCCCCAATTTTGTTGAGTCGGCCCTGAGTCCATCTACTACACCAACAATCGTCATATCTACGTCTAGGATGTGATAACACATAACATCATGTTAACTTCTTATAATTATTTTCATTTCTTATGAATCTTCATAATTAATTAATTTGTATTTTTACTCCTCTAACTTTTACTCTTCTCATTGTCAACTTCCCAAAGTGGCTAAAGGCTTAATTCAATTGGATAAATGGCAATTTCCGTCCATAAATTACCATTTATATTAGTTACTAATAAATATAATTTTTAAAAAATTTTAAATATCACATTTTGCATAATAATATCCCGTTATTCATCAATTGGACTATTATTGACATTATGCTTCCTTTTTAAATACTATGTTCCTTTTTCATTTTATTTTGAAATCTTTTATTTGAGTTGAAGATTTAATAGGAATAATATCTCTAGATGATAAGATAAGAGTTAATTTAACTATACATGATTCTTTTCAAATCTAGCTTATGAGATTATATTTGATATGCAATTATTGTTGAATCATCTTCACATATAAATGTGAAAAATCAAAGGAAAGCGATGGTAATTTCTACATGTCACTATTTTATAATATTATAATCTTTGCATAATTCTTCAAATGTAATGACATATTAGTAGTTTATATAGTTTATATAAGATTAAATACTTGGATACATAATATAAGGATCTTTAATACGATAATCTTACATAGAGATCATTAGAAGCACATACTTGATGAGGAAGACATCATCGCAGAGAAAATCGCAGGCGTTAGTCGTAAATTGGTTTCTACCTCCTTTCCTTAACTTTATGTTATCACAATCGTCAATGATTAAATTATTGTAGAAAATATGTGATAACCCTAATGGGTGCATGGAGGGAGGACCGATTTATAGAGGTTATAACTTAATCTGGTACGTCCATCAAATAACCAATCTACGGATGAGATCCTTATTAGATACTATTTGTGATATTACTTCGGTTGATAGTTAATTTGGTCTATAAATAAGAAATAATTAATAGTAATTAAATAATAATTCTTACAGTTGATTCATTAATCACATGAGTCATAGTTGTTTTTGTGAAATGGATCAAGTAATAACATTATATAATTATCCATTAAATGTAGATAAAGAAGAAGAGTTTTATAGCATTTAAGGGTGTAATCTAGTGATCAATCAAATGAATTAACTCATGAAGGTTTAATAAAATAAAATAAAAATCTACTCCACCTCATCTAACTCTCTGCTCATAATTTATTTTTATTTTATTTTTATATTTTTCTTATTTTGTTTTAAATATGTAAATAAATATTTTTAGAATTTTTATACTTACGTTAGATCATATAAAATAAAAAAAAATGTTATTTAAAAAAGTTTTGCTGCAAGTAAAATTTTTTTTTCTAAAAATGCACAACATTTGTACACTATTTCTTGTTTTTCAGCAAATAACCTGTCCTGGTCTAAATCACCTGTCCTCGACTACTTGTTTTCTTTCTAGTCTCTTCTATGTCTTTCATGTGTACACTATTACTTGTTTTTGGCAAATCACGTGTCCTCGACTAAATTACCTATCCTTAACTACTTTTTTTCTTTCTACTCTCCTCTAGGTCTTTCTATTTCTCTATTCTCATTCTTCCATGTCCTAGTAATCTTCACTCTATTGTAATTCTGACACCAAGTTTTCTTAAGGAACAAGTATATTCTATATGTTCCTTTGCAGGTTACATCAGTTACATTTTGTAAAGAAGATAAAATAATGACATAATATTTTATCGCAGAAAACCCCAACTCATAATGGGTAAAAATCACGACCTACACTTCTATAGGATTTACTTCATTAAACTATGATTCTCAACAAAAGATCACAAACCTATGTAATATAAGGACTTACAAACTGTATTTCTTAGCTAGCCAAGACAAAAACCCTCAGGTTTAAGTCTTCTACCGTCCGTAAAGTTTCTCAAACTTGTTAGACGAATCCTACACACACACTTGATTGTAATCAAATCCCTTAATTACAATCTTATAACTTTTTCCTCACAAACTCGCAACACTCCCCGATAAATCTTTAACTCTTGATCTTGTTTTGATCTTCTTCTATGTAAGTCACAAAATTCTTCCATGAACTATTGCAATGTTTATAGACTTTAAAACTCTCCTAAGTATTGTTCAACACAACTTAGTCTTCACAGCTTTGAAAGAACTTCTTTAAACCGAACTTGACTCGAACTCCTTCTCACGTTAGGACTCCTCCTTGCATTCTGTTTTGAAAGGAAAAACTTCGACGCAATTTACCTTAATTGAATAAGAAAAATTTATTAATCACTAACTCCTTGTTCTACTTGGTTTCTACTTCCTTTTCTACTTTGAAGTTTTAAGTTCACGTCGCAAGTTTGTGCTTTTCTTCTTCTTTCAGGCTTTTTTCTCCTTCTTTACTTCAGCTTCCTTGTTTGTCTGGTTTTCCTATTTGATTAAGAAAACTATCTTGCTTGCATACTCCTTTATAAAAGGAAATTTTCTGTTCGAGTTTCTTGTCAAAAAAATAATACTTCCACAACTTTATAATTTCTAATTCGGTGGTTGATATTCTCCTTATCCCGCTCGATTTGGTCTGAAAAGTACATGTTGGTGCAACCGGTTCCTTTCATATATTCCTCTATTTGTCAATTATCAAAATCTTTCTTGTTCAAACACATTCAAGATCAGAGGGGGCGAGGAAGTATTCGGAAAGGAGCAATACTTTAGACGAGGTGTGTAAGTTTAATTATCACTATAATTTTTGAAGATTTTTCTCCAATTGCAGCTGCAATTTTCAGGCATATATATGTTGGTTAATTGTTTTGATTTGCATTCAATTTTTTCTTTTACCCTTTTCAGTATTTTAAACTTTTGATTAAGAGTTAGATGTAGAGATGTGGATGATCTTTAAAGTTTTGATCTTTGATTGGGTTTGTGAATTGCAGTGGCCAAAGGGGTAAAAAGAAGATTAGTTGATTATTTTTGATGTTGAAGTGGATTGATTTAAATGTCTAAAATCAATATTTTTTTTAGTTTTATGTGTGAATATATGTAAATCAATCTGCTACAACTAAAATCGAATAAGTGGGTAACACTAAGAAGACGGTATGACTAAAACAATAATTTTTTTTAATTTATTGTCCTATCATGTTAAGACAATTCAGAATCTTGTACCGGTAGTCTTTTTATTAGGTGGATATATGAGTTCATTTTGTCATTTTCATTTCATCATCTTTGTTCTTTTTGTCATAAAATTATTGAAGAGGTCGATTTCTTAATGGGTAAATTAAGAATAGTAGAAGGAGACTATTAGATAGTTTGATTTGATTAGGCTTTTTGTTGAAGTAGCGTTAATATATGTTATAGTGATGATTCCTGTTAACACCTAATTTTGACCCTCCACGATTTGATTAATTTTTAAGCTTCTTAAATATTGAACAATGGGAAATAATTTTTTTTGAAATTAAAAAATACTATAAAATTATCTTCCAAAACTTTTTTTCCCACTTTTTCATATGGATTATATATCTTTATACTTAAAATATACAGATTTAGATAGTTTTTCTATTTGAATAAATAGTTAGTAAATTGATTTACAAAAAAATAAAGCTTCAATTAACTATGCAACTTATTTTCTTTAAACAGACAATTTAATTAAGGTCTTTTCTTTTGAAATAATTATTTTGATGGTGTTGAGGTTAAGAAGCTTGAGTAATTAGTTGACTTTCTAGTACATCTCAATTCCCTTTGAAACTCTCTTCAAGAACTTTATTTAGTCCATAATTGGACCATCAGATAACCTTTAACCCAAAATTTTGGCCCAAATTCTTTAAACCCATTTCACATTAACAAATCCAAGACCCAATTCAGATTTTGAAAATTTCCAGAGTCCCACATCGTTTTTCCCTTTATTTTAACCCAGAGTTTGTCCTATATAAACCCCCTCACCCTTACTGTTTAGCGCAGGAGTTTTTGGAGGCGAGAAATAGAACACCTCGCTATGTTTTTGGGAGTTCTTATTTTCGTCATTGAAGTTTTGTTGATTTGCGACTATTTTGAGTCGGAGTGGGGTTGGAATTCGTCATGTCTAGGATTGTGTTCCAGCGCTGCCTAGAACAAGGTAATACTCGTATTCCTTCTTCTTTTGATGTCAAGTGTTGGGTTTAGTTTTTTTTAGCGATTATGTATGCTTATTGTAGTTCACTAAATAAAGGTGTTTATATTGACTTGGTTGTTTATCACTCTTTGTTAGATTTAGATCTTGTCTCTTGTTTTGATCTCAATGCTCAAGAATAGAGGTTTATTTTAGCTTAACATTTTGTGAATTAGGTGGTGTTTAACTAATTACATCAAGTTGTGTTTGTTCAGTCTTTTCACTCGCTTTTTCATTTTAAAGATCGTTGTTGATAATCAGTGTTTAAATTTGTTTGAAATCCTTTATAGTATCTAGATTGAGTACCTTATTCAAATTGTGATCTTGACTGCTGGCACGATATTTCTTCCTTGATTTAATTATCTTGTCCTTCTTGTTTTACTTGAGAGATTTCCTTGTGTGTCTTCCTTTAATTTGTGCAAGCTGTGAAATATATTCCTTCTGTGTCTTCCTTTAATTCTTACAAGCTGTGAAATTTGATCTGATTGATCAAATAATCACTTTCCTTTATTTACTAGATTTGCTCATTATTCACTTGATTCCTGCAATCATGTGGATGGAGAGTCTGCGATTTGGTGATGTATCTCATTCCTTTCCTGCATCAAGTGACTAGTCAATATATGCATTTGTCATTATTAAAACCTTCGATCTTGAGGTTAACACAATGTTGTGTGCACCACTTTATGAGATTTCGTATATGAGCTGAACATTGTCTTTTTCTCTGTTTTATGGCTTTTCTTAGTTATGACGTCTTAATTTCCACTTTGTTTTTTGGGTCTTTTTACTACTGTGTTGTTTCTGCTGACTAATTGTTTTTGCTTTTTACACTTTGCATTGTGTTGTTTTTGCTTATTAAAATCAACTATACTTTCATCAACATTTGTTGAATTTCTCATAAATATCATCCTAAGACTACAAGATGAAAAGAAAAAAAAGTAGGACTCTATAGGACATTTTTAGTTTTAACAATTTGAATTCCTTAGTAACCCTAATTGATACGTCATTAAGATGTTTCCTTAATAGCTTTTCGTAAAAGGTAGAAATGTTTCCTTATATTCCTAGCTATTAATGGTTCAGTGTGAAGCAATGGTAATCAATAATCACTAAAGAAATGCGTGGTTGAACAGATATAAGAAATATTGGAATTGCAGCATGGAGTGATACCTTAACAATCATGTGCATCTGAAGAACTGAATAAACTCTTGAATAATAAGGGAGCTAATTTCTCAAAAAGTTCCCTCTTCTGGAAAAAAAGGAAAACAAAGTCAAATAGCTTATTGCCTTTGTTTTGCTTTTCCAGAAGAAGGAACTTTTCGAGGATTTGACCCCCTTATGTTGGTACCTCATTTGATACTATCACTTCGTGCCTACTGGCATTTAGAAAGGTATGCCATTACAAATGTAGATTTTATTCCTCTCAATTACAAATCAATCGGGAAGTTGACAATGATATTTTTAGAATCTAACTGCAAGGGGGCTATGAAAAGGTATTCCATTCCTCTTATTCTTTTTTCTCATGTCATGAAGTTCAAACACACTTGATAAACATATTTATTTCACACTAATATGCAGGTAGCAAAAATGCTGTAACGTAACACCATTAGTCTAAAGGAACTCTCTCAATGCTTTATTTTTACATTTACTTTCCAAGCTTCTTCTCCAATTGTTCTTGCAATTATCAGGTGTATGTTGGTTAATTGTTTTGATTTGCATTTAATTTTATTTTACCCTTTCGGGTTTGCACAAATATCTATTTTGCATAGTATTTAAATCTTTTGATTAAGGTTTATATACTGTGGGTGATTGTCAAAATTTTAATCTTTCATTGAGTTTGCGAATGTAGTGACCAAAGGGGTCAAAGAAGATAGTTATTTTTTCCATCTATTTGTGAAACTCGATTCTGGTTTCCATGTTAAAGTGGACTGACTTATAATTTCTAATATCAATATTTTCTTTTATTTTTTAATCTTATATGTGAATATGCAACTCAATATGCTAACTCATTATTAAACTCAAAATAAGGGGGTAATACTGAGAAGATGATATACCTAAAATATTAATTTATTACTTTGGTGGCATATCCTGTTAAGGCAATTCTAAATATTGTATGGAGAGAATCTTTTAGTTGGGTTGATATATGAGTTCATTTTGTCATTTTTATTTCAAAATAAAAACCTACAAAATTGACTTAGTAAAAAGGGACCTTCTAGTCGTTAGAAGAAAACTTAAATCGAAATTCCTATTAAATGAGATTGAAAGGAACGTAATACTTTTCGCAGTGTTTTTTAACAAATATTTTTGCAGTCTTTGTCTCTTATAAAAAGGGACCTTTTAATATGTTGTTAATTTGCACTAAAATATGTGAGTTATTTCTAAAAAAGAAACAATATGATGGGTTTTATCTCTCGAATTAGATAATGATGAAGTACAATTCATGACTCAACGCTACTATTAATAATAGGAAATGTGAGGAACTTCCCGTCAATAAGGTTTGATAGGGAAGCCCTTGGAATGAATGTTATTGTTGTTTGCTTTGCCTACAAAAAAAATAAAATCATGGCTTCGCAATTCATCTTTCCATTTTTGGTCTTATTAGTACTGTATTGTATTGGTTTTGGTTTTTGTTTTTTTGCATTTTCCACTGTATTGTTTAGAAATCACTTCATAAGAATTAACGTTGTAGGAGAGGCGCCTAAAAGATTGGCAGGCAGTTACTACTTGTCTTCTTTCTAACACAAATTGTGTCAAACGCAGTGGAACAATATCTCAAGTACATCATGATCTTATAATTCCGTTGCCTTCATCAACTTTAACGTCAAGTTAGGATATCAAAATATCTTTATAATTATGAGACTACCTCATTAAATGTGTTTTGACGAAAATGTTATTCATTTTTTTTGGTAAATAATGGATTTCATTTATCAAAGTAAAGACTCATTACAGAGACTAATCTATTGTCAATTAAGTTGATATTCACATACTATCCTCTTTTTTGTTATTTGTAAAGAAAATATTTTGATCTTATACGAATAAACAAGGAGAATCCAATTGCAAGACATAATTTACATGACATTTAGGTTGGGACTTGGGTCCATGCTGAATATTTATGTTGATACAAAATGTGGGTTTATGCCAGAGTAGAGGCAAAATATAAAGCACATTCGATGCTAAGTTGTTTAAATATTATAAGTTTGATTCTTGGGATGATCTTATGCACTTATTATAACAAAAATATTCAATAGGCACATAGACTATCTGTAAATTGGTAGTTCAGTATGAATCAATGTTTGATTCTACAGTGATACAAGTTTGAAACATGATAATACAGTTCGAAGTCATATAATAAATATAGCTAAACTATGATCTTTCTCACATATACATGAGAATGTTACATTCCTACCCATGTTAGTGCAAATTCATTTTGCTAAATGTAGCTAAACTAGGTAAGTTGTATTGTTACAGTGAAAACGACGTCATATTGAACAATTGCTTAATATGAAGAAATTGTAGTTATGATTTCCCAAGGGAGCGGAGATGCTAGAGTCAAAAAGTTTCATTTGTCCAGTTTTATCAAGTAGAATACTGAAGCTGTTTTAGTTAATTAGTAATGCAACCTTAGCGTGAATAGCATTAAATAGTCATCAAAACCCTCAATTTTACCTAACTTCACCATATTCAAGACTTGAAATTATACAAAATCATGCCACGATGAATCAAGACAAATAATAAAATCATATGAAAGTAAACGAAATATAAGGGTAAGCCTCTAAATGAGAAGAATAAGCCTTTGAAAGTTTTTGAGAAGTCTTTTCACGAAGAATAGGGTTGCGGAGATCAAGTACAAGTTGTTTAAAAAATTACATTTTGTGATCCTTATTGGTCGGTGCTTCGACATCAGAAGATGCCGACATTGTAGCTCCTACTCCTGTGGAAGTGTCAACACCGACTGAGAGACTTAGGCAACTTTTTCATTTTTAAAACCTCAATCAAATGCTTTTATCATTTACTTTTTTTTTTCGGTTTTCCAAATTGATTTTCTCTCCTCTTTCTTCTATTTCGAAAATAAATAAAGAGAATTCGGCATTTGATTTAAAACCACACCATAATCAATGAAGATCATTAATGAACTTTAAAAGTACATGAAAGACACATTTTTAATCATTGATGGTGCCACAATTTTAAATGAAATGATGATTTGCCTTCATTCAATTATGGAATAGAATAAATAGGAGAGGAAATAAAATAAGGAAATAGGAAGTAAGAAAATGATAAAAGTATTTTGTTGAAGCTTTAGAATAAAAAACTTAACTAAGTCTCTCTCAAGCACTTTGACATTGTTGACATTTTCAGAGGAGTAGGAAGTTTGCCGCCTTCGTCTTTCGGTGCCGGAGCACCAACCAATAAGGACTGCAAAATATAATTTTCTGAACAAATTGTACTTGATCTCCGTAACCCGAATCTATGTGAAAAGCCCCTTCTTGAATATTCCCCCTAATCTATGTTAAAAGGACCTTCTAGAACATTCCGGTGTTATTTTTTCATGTTTCGATGTTTGCTTTCATGTTTCGTTCTTATTATCATATTGTTTTCTATCGATTCCTTGGGAATGATTTGTATAATTTCAAATTTTCATTATGGTGCTTTGAGGATTTCGATGACACTATTAAACACTTGTAACTTGAGAGAGTTTAAATGTAATAAAATAAACAGAAAATTAATTAAGATGGGAAATGATGTTATCAACTGTCGAATTTAGATATTGTTGAGAATATTAGGAGGAAAAAGAGGTTTAATTTCATGTAACCTATTATAATCTTAACGATTTAAGTTATGTCATCTGGGATTGAGCTGTTTCATAATGAATTGAAACATAATTTTAAAAAATCATTATCGAAACTATTTCTATATAATTAGCAAGTAGAAAATGGTGTGAATACTACGTAGCAAATAAACTATGGACGACATCTAACTTCTACCATCCCACTTCTAGTTAATACTGGCACATGGCCCCCTTAATATTACTGTGGCACACATTTGATACTATCGCTGCATTCTACATATATTTTAAAAATGTTTCACTATAATTCTAGAGTTTATTCGTCTCTCAAATGCACCTGCATCTCTTAGGTATTGTACCACAACACTTGCTCAATATCATATTTTCACTTAGATATAATTCGTATTTACTTCTCAAAACTAATTACACACACATAAGCCCAAAAATAAGATCCAAGTAGTATCAAATTAATGCAACTCTACATTTGTTTGATAAATCTTTGGAGGAGAATTGAAATTTGATTTATATATGAATAAATTATACACTTGGGTTTTCATTTCCTCATATTCACAAACTATCAAGTAATAGTGACTGTTCATCCTTGACAGTCAGTGATGACCATAAAGATGAAGAACGGAAGATTACATGTTTGTGACCTTAAGTTCATAAGGCACTGACTGGTGCAACACAAGAAAGTTGCCTTAAATAACTATATTCATGAAAAATACTTTTAAACCTTGAAAAACTTGGAAGTTATTTTTCATAAGAAAAAGAACCAAATAATCAATGATGTGTTCTCCTGGATAGTCTTTTGTGTGATGATAAGCGTAATTGTGATCCATCATAGTTGTGATATTTGGTTTCCCTTGAATAATCTTTTTGATAGTTTTCTACTTTGCAGAATATATTTCTTTGTATTTTTATCCCGTTCATAATAAAAAAAATAAGTCAACACCTTTACAATATTTGAGGCTTACAAACTTAGGTGTCATTGGTGATCCCGTGAAGGAAATATGTCTGGAAATAAAGTAGACATATTAACTTCATGAGGGCACCAAAGACTCAAATATTCAAAAGGTGTTAGACTTTATTGTTGTATTAAGAAAGGGGGGGGGGGTGTCACGACCCAAAAATGGGTGTGATGGCACTCGTCTTATCCCACCAAGACAAGTCAGCCTAAAACCAAATATCTAACAAAGTGCGGAAGTAAATGACAATCCAACAACAATTCCTATTATGAAACCAAGTTATATTAATCCAATCCCCAAAATCAGGTTGTCACGTGCACAAGCCTCTAATGTAAATATTAGAATTGAAATAAAATAGAAGTCTAAATGAAGTTGTCTTTCAAGTAAAAACAAAGTCATAAACTGGAGTAGGAAAGTTCGCTGAGATGACAAGCAGCTACCTCACAATCCTCCACAAGATGCCTCGGAAACGAAAAGAATGACAAGTATCACGATGATCCAGGCTCGTATCCTACAAAAATTTGTAGAAGCAAGGGGTGAGTACCAAACCCCGCGGTACCCAACAAACAAACCTCTAAACACAAGTTAAGTGAACAAAATACGGGCACTCCTTACACCATATCTAAACCTCCACGATACAGTCTAATAGGTTACAGTTTACCAAACACACAACTCAATAACCACACTCTATCAGTTTACACATTCTCATAGTCCCATCCTTCTTCTTCACAAACAATACAGGGGCACCCCAAGGTGACACACTAGGGCGAATAAAACCCTTACTCAATAAATCCTGCAACTGATCCTTCAATTCTTTCAACTCTGCTGGAGCCATTGGTATGGAGGGATAGAAATAGGCTTAGTGCCCGGCTCCAAATCAATAGCGAAATCGATATCCTTATCGGGAGGAACACCTAGAAGATCAGAAGGAAATACATCGGGAAACTCCTGAACCACGGGAACAGAATCCATGGGAGGTGGTTCAACGCTAGTATCCCGAATAAAAGCTAAGTAAGACAAACACCCCCTCTCCACCAATCTCTGAGCACGGATAAAAGAGATGACCTTGCTAGGGTAAGAACCACTAACACTCTTCCACTCAACCTTCGGAACACCAGGCATAGCTAAAGTCACAGTCTTAGCATTACAATCAAGGACAACATGATAAGGAGAAAGCCAATCCATACCCAAGATAACATCAAAGTCCACCATCCCCAGAATGATTAAGTCTACCCAAGTGTCATACCCAGCCAAAGAAACAAGACAGGATCGATACACTCGATCCACCACTAAGGGTTTACCCACGGGTGTAGAAACACGAATAGGTACAGTCATACTATCACATATCATATCAAATTTAGCAGCAAAATACGTAGACACATAAGAGAATGTAGAACCTGGATCAAACAACACAGACGCAGGTCGATGGCATACTGGGATGATACCTGTAATAACAGCATCAGAGGTCTCCGCCTCAGGTCTCCCGGGGAAAGCATAGCAGTGGCCTCCTCGTCCACCTCCATCCTGGGTGGTACCTCTACCCCCACACTGCTGAGCTGCAACACCACTACTAAAAACTCTATCACCTCTACCTGACTGAACTCTGCCACGACCTCTACCCTGTGGTGCTGGTGGTCTAGTCTGGAATGAAGAATTAGGTCGAGGACCACCACGACCCCTTTGTGAAGTACACTGCCGCATTAGATGATCGGGATCTCCACAAGTAAAACAAAATCTCTGACCTGGGAACTGTTGTGTGGACCTTGAAAACCCACTATAATTTCCTCGCCCTGTAGGTCGCTGCTGTGAACCGTACGAGCTCTGACCCGGGCTATAAGAACCCCTAGATGTCTGGCCACCCTCAAATGTCGGCATAGATGCATGAATAGGTCCCCGCTGCTGAAAAGAACCACTCACTCTCTGTGATCCCCTACCTCCAGATGAGGCACCATGAAACTGTCCTGATATACGGGCTCTTTTAGGGTCCCCAAACTCCTCTCTCTCCATCAATTCTGCCTCTTTAGCGGCGCTCACAATGGACTGAAAAGAAGCCCCCTCCCTAGATGCCCGAAACACAGCTGACCTGATAGAGAAAGTCAATCCCCTCACAAATCTGCGGATCCTCTCTGTCTCATTCGGAATAATGGCCAACGCATGCCTAGACAACTGGCAAAAACGCGCCTCATACTCTGTAACCGATAAACCATCCTGTCTCAAACTCTCAAACCTCAAGCGACTCTCCTCTCTCACGCTCCATGGGATAAAACGATCTTGGAATGCACTAGCAAACTGCTCCCAAGTCACTGGAGGAGATCCAACTGGAAAAACCCCCGAATAAGTCCTCCACCAGTCTCTCGCTGGTCCACGAAGCTGGAGTGTAGCATATCTAACCCCATGTGACTCAGCTAATCCAACCACCTCTAGTAACTCTCGGCAGGTAGTTAGAAACTCATGAGCGTCCTCGCTCTTCCCACCCTGAAACTGAGGTGGGTCCATCTTTCGAAATCTCTCATACCTACGCTGCTCATCCTCTGTCAGAACAACCATCGATGCAACTTGACCCCCAACTGCTGGTGCAATATCATTCTGAACCGCGGGATCTACTGGTAGTTGCCCCACCGCATCCTGAACAACCGGAGCTTGTTGCTGCTCTTGGGTCTGAGCCCCCTCTCTAGTACGAGAGTCATGTGGTGTGGTAGTTGCACCACCACCCTGAGAAAATCCCTCTAGCACACTTAACACCCTCAATAGCGTATCCTGAAGCAAAGGTGTGACTACGGGATCTGGAGGAACCTGGTCCTCTATGTCATCAATCTGAGGTTCGGTAGAGGCCTCTCTAGCACTACCTCTCAGTGGTGCTGCTCCACGTCCACGACCTCTGGCTACTGTCGTACTACTAGCACGACCTCTAGCTCGAGATCTACCCCTACCCCTAGCTGGGGCCTCAACAACTGCCTCGGGAAGTGCCTCCCCTCTACCACCAGTAACATTAGTTCTAGTCCTCGTCATCTGTCAAAAGAGTATACAACAACTCAGTACTAACGAAGGTAACTACGCACGATGAGAAACAATGAACAAAAGGAAGTTTCCTAGTAATCTTTATAGCCTCTCAAAGATGAGTACAGACGTCTCCGTACTGACCCTTGAGACTCTACGTAGACTCGGCTTGTAGACACGTGAGACCTATGAACCTGGGGCTCTAATACCATTTTGTCACGACCCAAAAATGGGTGTGATGGCACTCGTCTTATCCCACCAAGACAAGTCATCCTAAAACCAAATATCTAACAAAGTGCGGAAGTAAATGACAATCCAACAACAATTCCTATTATGAAACCAAGTTATATTAATCCAATCCCCAAAATCAGGTTGTCACGTGCACAAGCCTCTAATGTAAATGTTAGAATTGAAATAAAATAGAAGTCTAAATGAAGTTGTCTTTCAAGTAAAAACAAAGTCATAAACTGGAGTAGGAAAGTTCGCTGAGATGACAAGCAGCTACCTCACAATCCTCCACAAGATGCCTCGGAGACGAAAAGAATGACAAGTATCACGATGATCCAGGCTCGTATCCTACAAAAATTTGTAGAAGCAAGGGGTGAGTACCAAACCACGCGGTACCCAACAAGCAAACCTCTAAACACAAGTTAAGTGAACAAAATACGGGCACTCCTTACACCATATCTAAACCTCCACGATACAGTCTAATAGGTTACAGTTTACCAAACACACAACTCAATAACCACACTCTATCAGTTTACACATTCTCATAGTCCCATCCTTCTTCTTCACAAACAATACAGGGGCACCCCAAGGTGACACACTAGGGCGAATAAAACCCTTACTCAATAAATCCTGCAACTGATCCTTCAATTCTTTCAACTCTGCTGGAGCCATACGGTATGGAGGGATAGAAATAGACTTAGTGCCCGGCTCCAAATCAATAGCGAAATCGATATCCCTATCGGGAGGAACACCTAGAAGATCAGAAGGAAAAGACAAAACAATTGTCATAAATATTATAACATGAATGGAAATTAATGGTTTGTTTAGTGTGGTTCCTGGAAGAAAATAAATAAAATTGAATTGGAATGGGAATACAGAAGAAAGGGAAATTGGTTTATTTGCATAAAATATATTATAAAGTGGTAGTTAATTATTTTTTTTATCGGATTCTTCTTATAATTATAACATTATAATTCAAGTTTTGTTTTATTGAAATGAGTAGTTGAATATTATGTGTATTGTATTTTATGAATATTATTAATATTAGGTTAATGAATGAAGACTTACCGAAGCTTGAAACTTGAATAAATATGAAAGTTGACATCTAGCTAGTTGACATCAATATTAGGAATTTGATTATAGATTTGAGTGAGTTTTTGGGTTTAGGTTAGACCTATAGTAACATGAGTTTTGTTATTTCCGAAATTTTATTGTGATTAATAATGTGAATAGATTGCTTTGAGTTGGAAGCAAAACGGAAAGGGAAGGCTCAAGTCCCAGAGTGATTATTCGAGTGGTTAAGGCAAGTGGATTTCTAAACTCTTGTTAAGCGTACGAAATTCGTGTATATCCTTGTGTGATGTTGAGAATGATTTGGAGACTTGTTGTTTATTTGTTGGTGTTGTATTTCTTGTTGTAAATTGTGTTTGGTTATCAAATGGTTATCTCCTCCCTTTTCATTTGAGCATGTCATTTGCATTGTATCTGAGACATTGTTGTGGTAAGAGGATGGTGTACTATTTTCGAGGGTCGTATCGCGTGCCGCGACGGATATTATATTTCGAGGGACGTATCGCGCGCCGCGAAGGTTACTACTTATCGAGGGTCGTGTCGTGCGCCGCGACAGATGCATGGACAGATATGTCCCCCATGGGTCCCGGACTGAGAGACAGCGGGTGTGTATCGTAAGGGAAGACATGCATCACTATATTTGACATTGCATCTCATGGCATTACACATTTTATTATTGATGAACTTGAACATGTGTTTTGTTGATCTTGTGAGTGTTTCTCTGTGAAGCTTGTGACTGTTGAATATTGAGTTGTTATTGAGAATGTGTAAACTGATAGAGTGTGGTTATTGAGTTGTGTGTTTGGTAAACTGTAACCTATTAGACTGTATCGTGGAGGTTTAGATATGGTGTAAGGAGTGCGCGTATTTTGTTCACTTAACTTGTGTTTAGAGGTTTGCTTGTTGGGTACCGCGTGGTTTGGTACTCACCCCTTGCTTCTACAAATTTTTGTAGGATACGAGCCTGGATCATCGTGATACTTGTCATTCTTTTCGTTTCCGAGGCATCTTGTGGAGGATTGTGAGGTAGCTGCTTGTCATCTCAGCGAACTTTCCTACTCCAGTTTATGACTTTGTTTTTACTTGAAAGACAACTTCATTTAGACTTCTATTTTATTTCAATTCTAATATTTACATTAGAGGCTTGTGCACGTGACAACCTGATTTTGAGGATTGGATTAATATAACTTGGTTTCATAATAGGAATTGTTGTTGGATTGTCATTTACTTCCGCACTTTGTTAGATATTTGGTTTTAGGCTGACTTGTCTTGGTGGGATAAGACGAGTGCCATCACACCCATTTTTGGGTCGTGACAGGGGGGAAATACAAAGGAATCTTCGCTGCAAAGTAGAAGACTGTCAGAAGGATCTATTCAAGGAAAACCAACTATCACAACTATGATAGATCATACTATCAAGATCTCGAGAACTAATCTGATTCAGAAGTTTATATATCTTATTATTTTTTTAGTGAAGATGTTCTTAAAAGTTTTTGAAGGTCAAAAAGTACTTTTACATGAATAATATGGACTTGGATATTTATCTAAGACAACATTCTTATGCTGCATGCACTGGCTAGCTCTTCATTTCTTACTCTGTATGGACATCAGTGAATATCATGGAAGGATTTTATTTATAACTTGATATTTGTGAACTCTAAGGAAAAGACAACCCAAGTATAATTTTTTTTACAAGTAATAGATAAGGTTATAAATCCAAGTATAGAGCCTTCATATGTAAATCAAATTCCAATTCTCTTTCAATAAGAATTCTATATGAGCCTTAATCACTTTGGACTTAATAGAGATCAATCACCGCCACCTTAAACACAAGCTCTATTTTATCTCCATTATGATGCACTCCACTAATACATTTCATTTGATTTTGCTGTTGCTTCTGATCCTCAATCCCAAATTTCTTTTGTTGATGCTATATTTTGGTAACTACTGCCTTAGCAACTAAAGAGGGTGGATCTATGTCAAATTCACTATTTAAACTTGTCATAGAATCTGTCAATAGGATATAATGATAACAAATTTTTTTATTCAGTTGCTTATATGATATTTTGTTCCCAAATTAATAAAGAGATCATTATTAATTTGTAAATGGCTATGCCCTATGGTTGAGTTGTTTTGTTGGTTCTCAAAAGTAAAGTTTTGGTTAATATGTTATGAGGCATAAATTGTAGTTTTCTAGTGATTTGATTCATTTGAAAGAGTCTTGTATGAACAGAGTGAAACACAACTTATTTTTTAGGCTGGTTCCACGACACAACTGTTATATGATGATATATATGGATAAATGTGGAATAACGAAGAAAAAATAAGGCAAAAGATGTGAAGAAAGGTAAAATTATGGATTTGGAGTACAACCTTCCTCAATTAATTCATTGCCATTGTTGATTGGTGCTTCAACTTCTCACTCTTCGGAAGAAATTTATTTAGTATGTTTGAGCATTTTCTATGAGATTTAGACTTGTTTTTAACTATTTACTTCTGTTTTGAATAAAAGTTAATACTTATAAGATTTGTTTCAGGTGATGCTTCAACTTTTAAACTTAGTTATATTGAATTGAAATTTTAATGATTAGGAATGTATTTGATGTTTGATTTTATTGTTTAACTTTTACGAATGGATGGTAACTTTTACAGGTGTTGTATTAAGAAAACAATTTTTTCTATATAAAATGTAAATTTTTACTACAGTAATCAGCAAAATGACCCGACTTCTTCAAAAAAATTAATATTGCCTACTACAGCAATCGAAGAGTACCTAATTATTTATTTAATAAATTAGTTATTCTGACTACACTACTTAGCAAAATACTTAAATGATTATACTGTAGTAGGAAGATATATTAATTAAATAATTAATTACTTAAATACTATGACAACTTTAGTTGGGATTTTTTTAATTCATAAACTATTATTTTAATATTTTTTCAACTACTGTAGTCGTCCATTTAGATAGTTTAATGGTTAGGACTAGTTTTATATTTTCCGACTACGGTAATTGACAAAGTCTGACTACTGTAGCTGGTAAATATTTTACGACGTTCAATATGCCAACTACCCATAAATAGTCAGAAAGTCATCGAAATATTCCATTTTCCGACTATATTCAGACTATTTTTGCGGTCGGCAAACGACGAATTTCTAGCAATTCGATAAAGCATCAAAGTTATTAGAACATAATAGGTTTCTTGAGACATTACTAATATCTTGTCTTTTTTTTCACTTTCATGAAAATTTTCATTCACACCCTATTCAATTACATGGAGATTAGTTTGAATAGTCGGGGAAATGCTTCAATTACTAGTTGAATTTTTATGTGTAGTTTGTGTCAAATTTTTAGTTACATTATTGATTACAACTTGCAAAACATGCTTCCCAGAATTTTCAGCATTTTCAACATCGTCAGATGTATCCATTAGTTTGTGGCCTGACTCCATTAATTTTGTGCCTTATCCAACTCGCGGTGCATCATCCCCAACTCTTGACGCTTTCCCTTTATATTTAGTTGTTTGGACAACAATATTACTTGTAACATCATCAATTGAGTGTGTGAACGATTTTGCTCAGAATTAGCAACAACCAATTGTTGATCAACCTTCCTTTTTTCATTTAATATTTCTCTCGCATCACCTTGATACTTTTCACTATTGATAGTACCTTTCGAAGCAACATTAATTGTATCATAATTTTGTTTGTTATTTTAATTTCTTTTCGAGATCAAACGACAATTATCTTCATCACGATCTCGGTGCTTACAATCTTATACGATCTGGAATTTTTTCCGTTAGATCAAGTATAACCTTGACCCTAGTTGTGCTTGGTGTTGGCTTATTTTTGTAGCTTTATCTATAACTATTGTCTTTCCAACTGTCATTGCTATAGACAACAAAGACTTCTTTGCAAACAAATCTGGAGAGATAAGTTCAATAAAAAGCATCAAAACCACAATTAACATCGTTGTCTCCTTAGGATATTATCCAATAGACTCTGGCAAAACCCTAATTGGTTCTCCTGTCCATGGAATAACTCTCTACAATGGACACCTTCAAATTTTTAGTATTCACCATCGACCTCTCTCGATACATATAACACAAACCCAAATATATCGACTTTTCTTCTCAAATCTAGCTTACGAGATTATATTAGATATGCAATTATTGTTAGATTAACTTTCAAAGGGAAGGTATGGTAATTTCAACCAATCATTATTTTATATTATCATAATCTTTGCATTATTCTTCAAATGTGATGATATATTAGCAGTCTATATAGTTAATTCACAAATCACACGATTCGTAAATTGTTTTTTGAAATGGCACAACTATTATCATTATATAATTATCCATTAAATATTAATAAAGAAGAAGAGTAATAAATCAAATGAATTAAATCATAACAGTTTACTAAAATAACATAAAAATATACTCCACCTCATCTAACTCTCTCTCATAACTTAATTTTATTTTTATATTTTTCTAATTTTTTATTTTAAATATTTAAATATATTTTTAGAATTTTTTTTCCTACTTACATATAGATCATAGAAAAGAAATAAAAATGTTATTTTAAAAAGTTTTGCCGCAAGTAAAAAGTACTTTTAAAAACGCACAACATGTGTACACTATTTCTTGTTTTTTAGTAAATAACATGTCCTCGACTAAATCACTTATCCATGACTACTTTTTTTTCTTTGTACTCTCTTCTAAGACTTATGTGTACACTATTTCTTGTTTTTAACAAATCACATGTTCTCGACTAAATCACTTGTCTTTGACTACTTTTTTTCTTTCTACTCTCTTCTAGGTCTTTCCATTTCTCCATTCTCATTTTTCCAGGTCCCAATGATCTTCACTCTGTTGGAATTCTAACCCCCAAATTTGTTTAAGGAGCAAGTATATTCTATATGTTACTTTGCATATTGCAGTAGTTACATTTTGTAAAACAAATAAAAAAGTAACACAATATTTTATCGCAAAAACCCCAAATCATAGAGGGTAAAAACCATGACCTACACCTATGTAGGATTAAACTTCACTTCATTAAAATCTGAGCCTCAATGAAAGATTACAAACATATGTAACCTAAGGAATTATGAACTCTAATTCCTAGCTAAGAAATTATAAATTGTAATTCCTAGTTACCAAAGACACAACCCCCCATGTATAAGTCTTATACGATCCGTAAAGTTTGTCAAACTTGTTAGACGAATCCTACACACACACTTGATTGTAATCAAAATTCTTAATTACAATCTTACAAATTTTTCCTCACAAACTCGCGACACTCCCTAATAAATCTCAAAACTCTTGATCATGTTTTAACCTTCTTTCTATGTAAGTGCACAAAATTCTTCAATGAACTATTGCGATATTTATAGACTTTGAAACTATCCTACGTATTGTTAAACACAACTTAGTCTTCGCTGCTTTTAAAAACTTCTTTAAACCGAACTTGACTCGAACTCCTTCTCACCTTAGGGCTCCTCCTTGCATTCTGCTTTGAAAGGAAAAACTTCCACACAATTTAGCTTTACTGAATAAGAAAACTTTATTAATGACTAATTACCGCTTATACTTGGTTTCGACTCCCTGTTCTACTTCAAATTTGCAAGTTCACGTGACAAGTTTTTGCTTTTCTACTTCTTTCAGGCGTTTGTCTCCTTTACTTCTGTTTCCTAGTTTGTCTAGTTTACTGATTCGATTAAGAAAATTATCTTGTCTGCGTAATCCTTTATAAAAGAAAACTTTATGTACTTGTTGGATGCCGAAAAATAAATACTTTCACTACTTTATAACTTCTAATTTGCGAGGTTGACATTCTCCTTTATCCCGGTCGGATTCGGTCTGAAAAGTAGATGTTGGCGCAACCAGTTCCTTTCATCTGTTCCTCTATTTTTCAATTATCAAAACTTTTCTCGTTCTAACACACTCAAAATCAGAGAGGGCGATGAAGTATTCGGAAAGGAGAAAATTCTTTATATGAGGTGTGTAACTTTAATTATCACACTATCTTTCGGAGCTTTTTCCCCAATTGTTGCTGCAATTTTCGGGTATATATATGTTGGTTAATTGTTTTAATTTTTCATTAATTTTTTTCTTTTACACTTTTCGGTGTTTAAAACTTTTGATTAAGATTTATATATAGAGAAGATGTGGATTATTTTCAATGTTGTGATCTTTGATCGGGTTTGTGAATAGTAGTGATCAAAGGGGTAAAAATAAGATAGTTGATTTTTTCCTTTTTTTTTTGTGAAACTCGTTCTCGATTTCTGATGTTGAAGTTGAATAATTTAAATTTCTAAAATCAATCATTTTTTTTGTTTTTACTCTTTAGTTTTATGTGTGAATATATGTAAATCAATCCGCTACAACTAAAATCAAATAAGGGGTAGCACTAAAAAGATGATATACCTAAAACATTAATTTTATTACTTTATTTTTGTATCATGTTAAGAAAATTCTAAATCTTGTACCAGTACTATTTTTGTTAGGTGGATATATGAGTTCATTTTGTCATTTTCATCTCATAAAATTATTGAAGAGCTTCATTTCTTAATGGTCAAATTAAGAATAGTAGAAGGAGACTATTAGAGAGTTCGATTTATTTAAGCTTTCTGTTGAAGTGGCGTCAATATATGTTGTAGTGATGATACCTGTTGATTCCCAATTTTGACCCTCCACGATTCGACTAATTTTTAAGCTTCTTAAATATTGAACAATTGAAAATAATAGTTTTTGAAAATAAAAAATACTCTCAAGATTATCTTCCAAACACTTTTTGCCATATTTTCATATGGATTATATATCTTTATACATGGAATATATAGATTTGTATAATTTATCTGTAACACTCGATATCCAAAACAGACCATAAACCAGATTTCCAGAAAAATCTACAAGTGCAACCAACGGGGCCATGACGGATCGTAGACTGACCCACGGTCCGTCCTGCACATCCATCAATGGGGTTAGAAACCCCCAAAATATCAGCCCAGGAGAATTTAATTAAGTCATGATCGATGGACGGACCTACGGTTTGTAAGTCAGACTACACTCCGTAGTCCATGACCGTTGATTAACACCCTATTCCCACTCTCTGATAAGAGTCACGGATGACCAGCATGGTCCGTAGGTCTGACCATAGGTGGGAGTTAGCATACAGTTAAGGGGGAAATGCAATGGGTTAACTTCAAATGGTCTTAACTTTTATCCCAAAATGAATTAGGTGTCCTATGACCAACTCACAGATATATAATTAAATTATATTTCCATAGCCACCGACCTTGCTAAAATCAGAGCTCCTAGTAGAACGTTGTCCCTGTTTTAGTAAAGACCTATCGAACAGACCCAATCTACAGACCAAACGACGGACGGTCGATTAAACGACGTACTGTCTTTCATGATTGTCATTTTGTCAAACAACAACTTACCTAGGGGTCTTTTTATCTTTTTCGACTTCATTTAAACCTAAGATACGTTGTTTTGACCCTAGATCATCAAATTTTAGTCATTTTATGCCTAGAAACATAAAAAGAACTTACCTAAGTCAAAATCATAATTCAGAAGTTAGAAAATTAGAAGCAAGAGAGGAGAAAAAGGTCAAGAACCCTAGTTTAAGAATGCAACAAGTTTCCAGCAGTTCTATCCACAAAAACTAAGTGTTTCTCCATGAATTTCATCACCAAATATGTGGGATTTCACTGGTGGGATCCTTTCACCCATTGGGTCCCTAATTTTAAGTCAATTCTTGATTCTCTTGTCATGATCAAACCTAGGTTCCTAGGATTACAACAAAACTTCATGATTTAGTTAAAATATATGTTCCAAATAATATTATCATGTTGTTACTCAGATTATCGCATGAAATTCAAAACCCTAGATTTGTATTTCTTTAGATCTTTAATTACACATGCTAGGTCTGATATTTCAGTTATGCAGTTATACATGCTTCAATTTTAATGCATCATTATCAGATTAAATGTTGGATTCCCAATTTACATGTTCAGTTTTGAGCTATGCAGCAATTACAGAAATTCAGACATAATCAGTTAACTACATAAATCAATGGGAGTGGCATAATACCGAGTTGGACTAGGGTTCAGCGTACGTTATAGTCCCAGAACTACTAGCCATGTAGGTTGTAAGTAATATATATGGGCAATCAGTTTCATGATCACTGATATATCGTGGTTTCACGGTATTATTAATACTTTTTCCTTAAGTTTAGTGTGTCCAAAATCCTTTTTGTGCTAATTTTTAAATAAGTTTCTTTTTATTTTGCAGGAAATCTGTCCAAAGCTGAATGCAGAGATTTTGAGCGAAGAAATGCAGAAGAGACCACCTACGGAGCTTATGACGGTCCGTCGTGCTTGTGACGGTCCGTAGGTGGTAGCGTAGTGCAGCTGCTGAAGGAATATGGGGAAGTCTGACCAAGTGTGGGGTTACGAAGCTTGTGACGGTCCGTCGTGTCTATGACGGTCCGTCTTGCAGGTTCGTCATGAAATTCAGAGAAGTAATCCCAGTACCCATATTCCAAGAGTCGAAGTGTTTTGGAACGGAGACCCTTGACGGACCGTTGTGCCTATGACGGTCCGTCATACTTGCCGTCGAGGGTGATGAAGAAGAGCAGCAGAAGAAATTGCATAAGTATGGAACGACGGAGTCCATGACGGTCCATCTTGACCATGATGATCTGTCGCGAGGTCCGTCGACCCAACTGCATTTTGGCAGATTTCCAGCAAATAGAGTCCTTGTTTAATTAGGTTTTTATTTTTTATAAATAGTTCGAAAAACCTTGTTTTTGAGGTTAGACTCTGGATCATTGTTAGACTGCGGATAGTTAGACTCTTAGATCATTAGACTTTTGATAATCATTAGAGTTTTTGTGAGATTGTTGATTATTTTGAGATTCTTGCAAGTGATTATTGGTGATTAATCAAGCAAACTTTCGGATTTTACTCTTTCTCATTGAAGTAAGTACATGAATTCTTATTTAATATATTTGAATATTGTTATTATGACTATGAGTAACTAAACTCCATAACTAGGGTTGTGGGAACCATAGGCAAATAATGAGATAAAACCTAACTAAAATAACAATGCTAGAATGGTGTCTTGCATGTATTAATAATTCTTTCGCCTAGAAGTTTTTTTAACGGATGACCAACGTTAGAACTCGCCTTAATGCTACTTGCCGACCAAGGAGGTAGATAATAGGAAAAGAATTATCAACATAGATTTAGTATATACTATCTAATAGGCTAGTATTGATTGGTACGAGGTAATAACTTAGTCAAATATCGAATATGATGCTTAATATGAGGTAAATATAAGGGTTAGGAAAGCAACACACGTATCCGGACCAAGGTCTAGATGCCGGACCAAGGATTTAGGAATACATAACTTATCACTTTGCATGCAAGATACTAGGAAAGAATTGTTATAGTTAGAATTATCAAGATATGAACCTGTGGGGAACACGTTAACCCTAGTTACTTTGATCAATTGATTAAAATCCAACATTCAAAGCTGTTAAATGTATCTTTCAATTGCGTTAGTTATTTTCATTCATTTAGAATTAGAAACCCCTCTTTTATTTTTTTTTTACTTTCCAAGGAAGTCATTGACCAAACAATAGTAATAACAGGTTGAAGTTAAGTCTAGACTATTTTCCTCGTGGGAACGATCCCAACCTCACTAGTTGAGTTATTTACTTGATACGACCGCTTTACTTCTTATTTGAGAAATAAGTTTGAGAGTATCAAATTTTGGCGCCGTTGCCGGGGAAAGTAGCTTTTAGATTAACTTGAACTTATTACTATAGTTTAGTTGATATTTTCTTGATTTTACTTTGTTTTATTGTTTTTGATTTTTTAGAACTATCCTCCTTGTATGCAAATACACGGAGAGGAAGAGAACACTTGTTTCCCTACGATCACGAATTAGAGCGTACATTGTGCAATATAAATCAAAACTTGGGAATAAATGATGATGATCCAAACCAGAACATCCCAGCTCCGGTTGATGTTCATGGTTATTTGTTACCCGATGCTCCGGGTGAACACCAACAGAGGGGACAAAATCCCGCTCCATGGCCCCAAGCATAGTACAGAGGCTATGATAACATAGCAGACTCCGATGGGCCATTGGTTTTGCCTCCTCTACCCACAGGCCACACTTTTGTGGTAACTAATAGCCTGATGCAAATGCTCATTGCTAGAGGTTTGTTTTCAGGGCTACCTTTTGAGGATCCACATGCCCATATAGCTAAGGTAAGGGTAGTGTGTAAAAGTTGTGTAGGGAGGCCTGATTTGGATTTAGATGTAATAGGTCTCAGAGTGTTTCCTCTCTCACTGACGGGAGAGGCTGCTATGTGGTTCACTGAGCTCCCATACAACTCAATCTTCACTTTGAACCAACTAAGGGATGTCTTCTTAGCACGCTACTATCCGGTCTCCAAGAAACTAAACCACAAAGACAGAGTGAATAACTTTGTGGCACTACAAGGAGAGTCAGTTAGTAGTTCTTGGGATAGATTCACCTCATTCTTGAGAAGTGTTCCAAATTACCGTATAGATGATGAGTCACCGAATGAATACTTCTAGCGGGGACAGGATGATAATAACAAAGCGGTGTTGGACACTATAGCAGGTGGATCTTATGGGGAATGTCCTTATGCTGAAATTGCCAAAAAATTAGAGAAAATCTCCCGGAATAACAAAGCTTGGATTACTAGGAAGTCTGATACAGGGAGAAACACCTTCTCAGTGCAGTCCACTCATAACCCAGCCACAGATGAGATTCGTGAAGAAATGGCTCACATGAGAACTGAGCTTGGGTTGGTACTAAAACATGTCACTGGGGTGCAGAAAAGATAAATGCAGTCAACTACTTGGCTAAACCAACACCTCCTAATGATGAATGCTATTATGCGGAGGACACTTATGCAGTAAATGAGCAGACAGGGGGTTTCCGACCAAGCGCCCAAGGCTCAAATCAGGATAACTAGCCCAAGGTCAAGGGAACCAAGGTCGAAACTATGGTAACTACAACCGTGAGGGTCATTATGTCCGAGATGGAAACTACAACCACGACAACAACTTTAACAGGGGTAACTATGCTAATAGAAACGACATGAATGGGCCCTATGTCCCTCCTCAAAATTGTGAAGTTACTCCTAGGGATGGTGTAGATAGTATGGCGCGAGTTGAGGATATGTTGCACAAAATGATGAGGAGGTTCGATGCTAGTGATGAGCACATTAAAGAGTTGAGGTGTGATTTATCTAGTATTGGGCAAAAAGTTGATACACATGCAATTTTGATTAAGCAGATCGAATTGCAAATGGCCCAATTATCTGCGACAGTGAATACACGACAACCGGACACTCTTCCTAGCAACACTGTCCAAAATCCAAAGAATGATGCGCATTGTATGGAAATCACTACTCGAAGTGGTAAGCAAACCATTGACCCACCTATGCCGTCAACTGAGGAAAATGTGAGAAAGGATAATGATAATGTGGTAAAAGGTAGTGGTGAAGTAGAGAAAAGTAATGGAAAAGATGCAGAAGTACCTATGAAGGTAATTCCATGCCTAGGCCACCACCACCTTTCCCTCAGAGATTAGTGAAAAAGAACGAGGATGGTAAATACCGGCGTTTCATAACAATGTTGAAGAAACTTTGTATCAATGTCCCTTTGGTAGAAGCTCTAAAATAAATGCCCGGTTATGCCAAATTTATGAAAGATCTGGTCACCAAGAAAAGATCGGTCACTTTTGAGGATGATGATAGACTGTAGCATTGTAGTGCTATTGTTACAAGATCCCTCGTACAAAAGAAAGAAGATCCGGGTGCGTTCACTATTCCTCATACAGTTGGGTCATTACATTTTGTGAAAGCATCATGTGATTTGGGGGCAAGCATAAATCTCATGCCCCTCTCGATCTACAAGAAGTTGGGTTTGGGTGACCCAAAACCCACTGCGATGCGGCTACTGATGGCTGATCGGACAGTGAAACGGCCTATAGGGATACTCCATGATGTGCTAGTAAAAGTGGAGTTATTCATCTTTCCGGCTGATTTTGTTATTCTTGATTGTGAATTCGATTTTGAAGTGCCTATTATTCTTGGGACGTCATTCCTTGCTACAGTTAGAGCCTTAGTTGATATGGAAAAGGGGCAGATGAAATTTCGGTTGAACAATGAAGAAGCGACCTTCAACGTGTGTAGGACTATGAGGCAGAGTGGTGAGCTCCAATCGATATACGCCATATCCCACAAAGAAAAGATGAAGAAGGAGAATGAACAAAAAAGTGCAAAACAAGAGTTTAGGGTTGGGGATTTGGTGCTTGTAGACAGTTCTAGGTCGCCTTGTCTTCCGGGCAAGCTCAAGTTTAAATGTACTGGCCCTTACTTGATTACCCAAGTATTCCCTCATGGATAAGTTGAGTTAAAAGACAAGGAGGGAGTGCGGTTTAAGATGAATAGAGATCGAATAAAACTCTATTTTGGGCATAAAGCATCGGGGAATGAAGTGATAGATGTATACCATCTTGATAAAGTCTGAGTAATCAAGTGTCCTCAGTCGTGCCGCGACACCTACGACGGACCGTCGTACCTGTGACGGTCCATCCTGCACATACCGTCATACTAGTTAGAGACTCTCCTTCAGGGTTCTCCATATATACATAGTCTAAGTAAAACACGATAGACCCCATGACGGTCCATCATAGTCACGAAGAGCCGTCACTAGGCCCGTCGTGTGTCATTGTGACCATAGAAATGACATACTGTTTTAAATTGTTTTTGTGGTTTTGCTTGTCTTGTTTTCCACTTCTCATACTAATATTGATCCTTTACAGGTACTATCTACTATGGCACCCAAGCAAGATTGAATCTACGCACGCGGGCAATCGAAGTCTATCGCCTCGTCTGCCCGCATGATCATTGGCTCGGATGATGAGCGTGACCCAGAGTATGTGCCCCCAGGCACTTCCACCCTTTCCCGTGCTGCACGTGCTCCCAGAGCCACACCCAAAAAGGTGGCGTCCGGCGTAGCCACTGCCTCCCAGTCTGAAGAGGAGCGCACACTGACCGGTACACCCTCTAGGTCAGCCACAAATGAAGAAAGAGCGTCTGGATCCTTAGGAGTATCGTGGTCCGAGGAAGCCTCCGGTTCTGCTGAGGTTCCCGCACCCGCCACCGCTGCAGCGTCGGCCTCGTCTGATGAGGCTGGCAGTTCATAATCCACATCAGGTTCACCAGCTCAGGCCCCCACCCCATCCACTGACCAGCCCAACCAGTGGTGTGTCGACGGGCAATTTCAAGTCTACTCCGATGCCAAGTTCCTGACTTATAAAGGAGTGATGACTCGAACACTCACCTTGGAGCGGCGGGTCCTTACAAGGAGTCTCTCGACGATGCCTGAGATCCACAATCTCATCACCATGCATCACTTGGAGTGGACAACACGTCCGTTGGGATGTTATAGTGAAGAAATGGTCCGAGAGTTCTACGCATCCTACATAGCGACTCTCCAATCACAGATAGATAGGCGGGCTGCCCCCGCTAGTCAGGCCCCACTGGAGCAGGTCCGAGTACGGGGCGTAAAGGTTGACATTTCCCTGGTTGCCATCCGCTGGTTTCTTTACAGCGAGGGTGTTGATGCTACTCAGACCCCTCTCACTGCCGAGTTTGACTACTGCTGGCAGATAGTTAAAGATGACCAGTTCCTGCACGAGCCATCACTGATAGAGACCACCAAGAGGTGAATGGCCTTTCACCTGTCAATTGATGGAGAGGGTGCCGAATGGGTATTTGAGCCAAAGGAGGCCATCAAGAAGGCCAACCTCACTTTTACGGTGAATTGTCCATCACTGCCTTTCCCCCATAACTGCTGATAATATCGTTATATGGGATCGAGCAGTGTTGATGGCGGCAATGATAGCCGGGTTCGAGGTGGACTTCGCGTGGCTTTTATAGGGAGTCATGCACGAGAGGGCTTTCAAGGTCACTACTACTTACCCTTTCCCGTGCATGATCTTTGGTCTCTGCAGGTCCGCAGGTGTTCCTATCTGGCACGTAGATCAGCTCAAGACCCCGCAGGGCACTGTTGACGTCGGCCTCATGCCTCAATGAGTTGGCTCCACAGAAAGGGCCCCGTCCAGAGCTGCCCCTACTTACTGATGATCTTGCTGATATGGTAGCCCAGGCCCGCACGGCTACACAGGCGGCATCCACTGACACTACCCCGGTCGAGTCTATCCCGGGTAGTAGCACTGCCCTGAGCTCCTCTCGCACAGCCCCTCTACCGGCACTAGTCCCGCTTTCTAGGGTCTAAAAATTAGAGGCACAAATGGATACACTTTTGCATCATATCCAGCCCTGGATGCAGAAGTCAATTACTAAGTTAGAAGAGCGCCTAGATCGAAAAATGGTCCAGTATACAGAGCAGAAGATCGCTGAGGTTTACCAGTGCTTGGACGCCTTTGAGTTGAGGGTGTTAGCCTGACCAGCCCCTCTGGTGGATGTGTCGACTCTTCAAGCTGCAGTTGACAGTTTTCGTGTAGATATCGACACGATCTTAGAGGCTAGGGTGCCGGAGTCTGAGGCCCCTTCTGTCGAGCCTGCTGAAGACACAGTGTTGGCGTCCCTATTTGCCACTTCAGAGATTCCACAACCTCCCCCTCGAGAGAATGCTAAGAGGCGTAGGGGTCGAGCAGAGGATGAGGCGCGAGCACGGAAGAAGGAGCGTTGAGAGATGGAGGATGCAAGGAGAGCCTCACTTGCTGAGGAGGAGGCGCACCAGATGAGAGCATCAGAGTTAGAGGCTGAGGCATCTAGCTCCCGCACTGTGGAGATAGCAGGATGCACTACTGATGGTGCGGTTGTTGCTGAGGACACCACTGAGGGTGTCCAGATTGCAGAGGACATGGGTTCCGAGGAACTGGACCCACCAGCTTGCTGATCGACGGTGCTTTGCGCCACAGGTTTGCTTCACCTACCACTCTAGTATTAAATTTTTATGCATTAGGGACAATTGCATGTTTTTTTTGTTGGGGGTGGGGTAAATGGAAAGTGAGTGTTAGGGTGAAGTCTGAGTAGCCCAATTTACTATCCTTTTTTGGGGTTTTATTGCCTGTGTTCTTTTTCCCCAAAAGACTGATTACTTTTTCTGTTGAACTGACATGTTTATATACTTTGTACATAGTTTAATTCTGGAGCATGGTGGCTAAAATGATATCCTGATAAACTGGAAAATGATGCATGACTAGGCATAGTAACTTATAATTATGTGTCCCTAAGCATGACATAAAGGTACACCATTGCATTACCCTAAGTCTAAAATTCGAACGAGGTGTCTGATAATCTGGTATAGTTATTAGATGTCAAGTGAGTGTGAGGAAAATTTGAATAGTCCACTATTGGTACTGAGCTAGAACTTGCCTGGTTAGTCCTGCTAAAAGTGAGCTATAATAGACAAGTATGAAAGGATCATAGGCCCTTATTCAATATAGCCCAATTCTAGCCTAAATAAAAGAAACCAAATGAAATTTATCCTTCTTTGATCCAAATGATCTGAGCTTAAATTTGACCTTTCTTTTTCACCCCAACTGATCTTTTCTGGGAACAGTGTGTTGGCCCTGGTCCCTCCTTGGACATGTGCACCTTAGCTTATGCAAAAAGCATAAGTTGAGGGTGGCTAATGCAGTAAACAACCTTCGTTATGGACCTGACCCAACTTTGGGTATTGTGTACCTTGACACATGGCAAAGCCACGAGTTGAGGGTGTCTATTATGAGGAATGCTCTGGAAAGTGGGGTTGAAAGAACAAAGAGAGAGAAAGAACAAAAGTAAAGTGGCTCAAGAATTAGTTAAAAGAAAAGTAAAGAAAAAGAAAAATATACAAGAAATACAAGAAAGAAAAGAAGAGAGTCACTTACACAAATTAAGAAAGAAGAGAAAATAGCAAGGTGAAAGAATATGAGAAACTGGGCGAGATAAAATGATAGAAAGTGGAAGGTTTAGCCGATATGTCAAGGAGGGAAAAAAGTCACTAAAGTATACCTAAATATACCCTACCGGACCCCGAGCCTATGTTACTAGCTAAGGAAGTCCTATCGTGATCCTAAGGGTTGTATAGCGAACTTAAGGCAGTGAAAATAAGAGCAAGCTTATGGCAATAGGTATGAATGAGTGTGACTTTGTTCTGAGAGCGAGTGTTGAAAAGTAATCCTTATACTCAAACTGAAATCATTGTGTGAAAAAGGAGGATTTTGTTTTAAAGTGAGGACACTAGTTGCAATACCGGAATTGTTAGCACCTCGGTGAGAAATTGAAGAGGATAGGTGTTAGTGCATGGCGAGTCTGTGTACAAAGATTGTGTATTGAGTCATAGTGCGTCGCTTGAGGACAAACAATGAATTTAAGTTGAGGGTGTTAATATACTGTGGTTTCACGGTATTATTAATACTTTTTCCTTAAGTTTAGTGTGTCCAAAAGCCGTTTTGTGCTAATTTTTATATAAATTTCTTTTTATTTTGCAGGAAATCTGTCTAAAGCTGAATGCGGAGATTTTGAGCGAAGAAATGCAGAAGAGACCACCTACGGAGCTTATGACGGTCCGTCGTGCTTGTGACGGTCCGTAGGTGGCAGTGTAGTGAGCTGCTGAAGGAAGATGGGGAAGTCTGACCAAGTGTGGGGTTACAAAGCTTGTGACGGTCCGTCGTGTCTATGATGGTCCGTCCTGCAGGTTCGTCATGAAGTTCAGAGAAGTAATCAGAATACCCATATTCCAAGAGTTCAAGTGTTTTGGCACGAAGAACCTCGATGGACGGTTGTGCCTATGACACTCCGTCATACTTGCCGTCGAGGGTAATGAAGAAGAGCAGCAGAAGAAATTGCATAAGTATGGGATGACGGAGTCTATGACGGTCCGTCGTGACTATGACGATCCATCGCGAGGTCCGTCGACCCAGCCGCGTTTTGGCAGATTTCTAGCAAATAGAGTCCTTGTTTAATTAGGTTTTTATTTTTTATAAATAGTTCGAAAAACCTCATTTTTGAGGTTAGACTCTGGATCATTGTTAGACTGCGGATAGTTAGACTCTTAGATTATTAGACTTTTGATAATCATTAGACTTTTTGTGAGATTGTTGATTAATTTGAGATTCTTGCAAGTAATTATTGGGGATTAATCAAGCAAACTTTCGGATTTTACTCTTTATCATTGAAGTAAGTACATGAATTCTTATTTAATATATTTGAATATTGTGATTATGACTATGAGTAACTAAACTCCATAACTAGGGTTGGGGGAACCATAGGAAAATAATGAGATAAAACCTAACTAAAATAACAATTCTAGAATGGTGTCTTGCATGTGTTAATAATTCTTTCGCTTAGAATTTTTAACGGATGGCCAACGTTAGAACTCGCCTTAATGCTACTTGCCGACCAAGGAGGTAGATAATAGGAAAAGAATTATCAACATAGATTTAGTATATACTATCTAATAGGCTAGTATTGATTGGTACGAGGTAATAACTTAGTCAAATATCGAATACGATGCTTAATATGAGGTAAAGATAAGGGTTAGGAAAGCAACACACGTAGCCGGACCAAGGTGCGGAGTGAGATTTTCTAGATGCCGGACCAAGGATTTAGAAATACATAACTTATCAGTTTGCATGCAAGATACTAGGAAAGAATTGTTATAGTTAGAATTATCAAGGTATGAACCTGTGAGGAACACGTAAACCCTAGTTACTTTGATTAATTGATTAAAATCCAACATTCAAAATTGTTAAGTGTCTATTTTAATTGTATTAGTTATTTTCATTCATTTAGAATTAGAAACCCCCCCTTTTATTGTTTTTTTACTTTCCAAGGAAGTCATTGACCAAACAATAGTAATAACAGGTTGAAGTTAAGTCTAGACTATTTTCCTCATGGGAACGATCCCAACCTCACTAGTTGGGTTATTTACTTGACACGACCGCTTTACTTCTTATTTGAGATGTAAGTTTGAGTGTATCAATTATGCCAACATGCCTATATACCTATGGCAGGGTATATTGGGTCCTCTCGATGGTGAGTATACATCGGAATCCACATTTAGATCATGTGGTTTTATTATTGGTGGTTAGTAGCTCCCACAGTTCAATCAGGCTATCTTGTATTGACCATTTATCAGTATTTTTATTATTCAGTTTCAACATGTTATAAATTGGTCATTACATTTAGTTAGCTCATAATTCAGTCTATTATGCTCAAATTATTATACTTGTTTTTGAGCTTTTTCAGTTATGTTTTGTTTCAGCTTTACTGTATTCTACATGCTCATTATCTTCAAGTACTGATGCATACGTGTGCTACATCTTCTCGTGATGTAGATTCAGGTTCTATAGTTAAGTAGATTCATTGGTAAGTCATTCTCTGGGGACAATAGTCATGAGCTTCTTTTACAGTCTTTTAGTCATTTAGTTTCAGTTTTTGCTAGATTTGGCTGGTGCTTGTCCCAGTATTTCTAGTCCAGTTTAGAGGCTATTTTAAGAAATAATTTGTTTTAGCTTAGTATTGAGTTAATAACTTATTTGTATTAAACTCATTAATATCATTTACTCACTTATAGAATATGGATATTCCCCATCTTTTTAGTTTAAATTATGATTTAGCTTCCGCATTCAGTTTATTATCATTAGTATGCTCATGATCATGCCAGCATGGTTATCTTGGGATCACTAGTAGTCCTAGGTTTGGTGTCTGCTTCTTAGGGGTAGCCCGGGGCGTGACATTATCAATTTGAATAAATAGTTAGAAAATAATTTTTACGAAAAACAGAGTTTCAATTAAGTACGCAACTTATTTTCTTTATAACTAGCAATTTAATTACGATCTTTCCCTTTGAAATAATTATTTTTATGTTGGTAAAGTTAAGAAGCTCGAATAATTATTTGACTTTATAATCCAGTCATTTCCCTTTGAAACTCTCATAATGGACTTTTATTTAGTCCATATTTGGACCATTAGATAACCTTTAACCCAAAATTTTGTCCCAAATTTACTAAATACATTTCACATTAAGAGACCCAAGACCCAATTCGGGATTTGAAAATTTCCAAATTCCCACATCGTTTTCCCCTCTATTTTGACCCAGATTTTTTCCTAAATAAACTCCCTCTTTAGAATTTAACTATGAGAGGGCAATGAGAAGGTATTCCATTCCTCTAACTCTTTATTCTCATGCTATGAATTTCAAACAAATTTGATAAACACGTTTAATGTACACTAATATGCAGGTGAAATTTGTTTTTCTGAAAGCCATCACCCATTTGTACGTGGTATTAGAGGCAGCAAAAATGTTTCAACGCCATTAGTCCAAAGGATCTCTCTCAATGCTTTCTATTCACATTAACTTTCCAAGCTTATTCTCGAATTGTTCCTGTAATTTTCAGGTATACGTTGGTTAATTGTTATGATTTGCATTCAATTTTCTTTTACCCTTTTGGGTTCGAAAAGATATCTATTTTGCATTATTGTTAGATGCATTTAAAACTTTTGATCAAGGTTTATATTTTATAGATGATTTTCAAAATTTTAATCTTTGATTGGGTTTGCGAATACAGTGACCAAAGTAATCAAAGAAGATAGTTGTTTTTTTCCATCTCTTTGTGAAACTCGATTTTGGTTTCCAATGTTATAGTGGATTGGCTTAAATTTCTAAAATCAATATTTTCTTTTATTTTTTAGTCTGAAACAAAAGGTAGGAATAAAAGTCATGTCCGACAAACTTTCGAATTGAAATGATTTTTTAGTATCACTATCATCTTCATAAAAAATCGAAGAAACATAACAAGAAGTTGACTCTCAGATTTTGAGGATCCCATAAGAGCGATACATAACCAATAATTAAGGAAAAAAGAGTCAAAACACTACAAACCTACATTTAGAGATATTCCAAATATAGGAAACTTCTTATCAAGTAAAGATCATATGAAAGTTTATATGATTATTCCAACAAAATATCGGGTAGATAAAATCATTTGACATTGTTAAGATTAATGGGAAACCTTGTTGGTGCTTCATATTCTTCTTGAAAGTTGAAGAAGAATCCATCAAAGCTTCTCTTTAATCCTGACAGTATCAATGATTTTACCTACCTACCATTTTGTTGGTAAAATAGATAAGCGTCCGTGTGTTCTTTCCTTGATAAGAAGCTTCCCAAACTTGAAATATTGATATGAATATATGTAGTGCTTTAACTCTTCTATTTTCGTATAGGGGCCATTTTTCGTACTTTTTTGGTTTCTCAATGATCTGAGAGTTGATTTCGTGTTATGTTTTTTTAGGTTTTCGATGAAGATGGTATATAGTGATACTGAAGAATCACTTTAACTCGAATGTTTATCAGACATGACATTTGATAACCTCGAGGAAGGTTAACCAAGAAAATTTTATATGAAGAATGTCTGAGATGCTATTTATCAAGCTTTTATTAGCCAACTCCCCGGTGTTGGAGAGAATGTTAATAGATCGATAGTTTCTTGATCAAGAATTTTGTGACACAAGATTATAATTTTTCATTTAAATCTCAAATTTTTTCTTGTGCATTACCTGAAGCAAAAATTGTCTATATAGATTTAAGATGATCTCAATCTTTTGCTTAGAAGTTTAATCTCAAAAGGGAGAAACATATGTTGATTTAGTGTTATAAAAAGTGACTATGTGCAACTACCGAGATGGGTAAAACGGTAATTTAGTAAAAGTTTCCAAAAGTGACCTTTCGGTTCATTACATTATCTACCACTAAAACCATGTTCATCATCAAACATATGAAAGAAGAAGGAAGAATAGACAGCATTATCAAAGCTCCGTTATGACCTACCAGTCAGTGTTCATCTTTCCAAGTGAGCTTTCCTTAAGACCATTTCATCAAGATTAGCTACTAAGAACAAAACTTTCGAATAAAACTTCTATAAATTCACAGAATAACCACCGAACTCAATCTAAACTGAAACACTCTGGACTATAACATAATCACCATTATGATTCTTTTTCCAGATAACCACAATCAAATTCTGAACAATACCACCTACCACCAGAAGTGAAATTGAACAAACCACCACATACTCATAATGCATAAATCATGATAGATTTTACTAAGATTCCTTTGCAAAATACAATCTTTTCACGAGTTTAAGTTATAAAAATTTGACTTTAGATATTGAGTACTCATTAAGAGAGAATCAAACTTATCTAGGCCATGGAAGGAAATGATAAAGTAAACACCCAACAAGCGATACACTTAAAATGTAGAACCTCTAACAACACTCTTAGACAATTATAACTCTTCATATCTCTTATATAAGTTGTCATAAGCAAAGTCATGCATGTAGAATCATTAGTATACTTTAACTATTTACTTCCGTTTTGAATAACAATTGAATACTTATTATATTTACTTTAGGTGATGCTTGAAATTTTAAACTTATTTATATTGAATAGAAATTTGAATGATTAGGAAAGTATTTGATGTTTGATTTTATTGTTCAATTATCACTAATGGATTGTACTAAAATTTAAAAGGTTGTGTATGAAATAAACATTTTTTCTATATAAAGGTGCAATTTTTTTATTACATTAATCAGCAAAATGACCTATCTTCTTCAAAAAATTAATTTTGTCTACGACAGCAAACGGAGAGAACCTAATTATTTATTTAATAAATTATGTATATATTCTGACCACAGTATTCGAAAAAATACTTAAATGACTATAAATAAGTTATATATGCCGACTAACTGTTGTCGAAAGATATATTAATTCTTTTATTTAATTACTTAAATACTATGACAATTGTAGTCAGGATTTTTTTTAATTAATACATTATTTTAATATTTTTTCGACTACTGTAGTCGGTCATTTAGATTGTTTAATGGTCAGGACTAGTTTTATATTTTCCGACCACCGTAATTGGAAAAGTCTAGATACTTTAATAGGTAAATATTTTACGACGTTCAATATGCTGACTATTCAAAAATAGTCCGAAAGTCATCGAAAAACTCCATTTTCTACTACATTTTAACTATTTTGCCGGTCAGAAAATGACGAATTTCAAGTAGTTGGATAAAGCATAAAAGTTATTCAAACATAATAGGTCTCTTGAGACTTACTAATATCTTGTCTCTTCTCACATTAAAATTTTTAGTCACACCCTTTTTACTTTATGGAGAATTATTTTAAGTAGTCGGGGAAAGACTTGGTCTACTAGTTTAATTTTTTTGTGCAACCAGCGTCCAATTTTTAGTTTCATTCTTGGTTTGAACTTGCAAAATATGCTGCCCAGAATTTTCAGCATCTTCAACATCAGATGTCTTCATTAGTTTGTGTCTTGACTCCATTAATTTTTGGTCTGAACCAACTCGTGGAGAATCTAACTTAACTCCTGACATTTCCCCTCTATATTCAATAGTTGTTTGGACACAATATTACTCGTAACACATCTATTGAGTGTGTATGGCTTAGCTCAGAAGTTACAACAACCAACTGTTGATCAACCTTTTTTTTTCATTTAATATTTCTCTCGCATCACCTTGATACTTTTCACTATTGATAGTACCTTTTGAAGAAACTTTAATTGTATCATCAATTTGTTTGTTATTTTAATTTTATTTCCACATCAAACGACAATTACCTTTTTCATGATCTCGGTGCTTAAAGTAATTAAAATACAAAGGTAGATTTTCATATACAATCACCTGAAAAACCTCATTTAACATACCAAATTTTCCATCCTCAAACTGCAACCTTATATTATTTGGAAGCTTATCCATTGAATCATTATAACCTTGATCCTAGTTCTGCCCGGTCTTGGCTTGATTTTACTAGCTTTATCTATAGCTATTGGCTTTCCATCCGCCGATGCTATAGACAACAAAGACTTCTTTACAAACAAATATGGAGGGATAAGTTTGATAAAAAGACTCAAAACCACAACTAACTTCATTTTCTCCTTAGGATTATATCCAATGGACCATGGAAAAACCCTACATGGTTCTCCTTTCCATTGAAAAACTCTCTAAAATGGACACCTTCGAGTGTTTAGTATTCACCATCCACCTCTCTCGATACATAGAACACAAGCCCAAACATATAGACTTTTCTTCTCAAATCTAGCAAACGAGATTATATTAGATATGCAATTATTGTTGGATTAACTTCGCATATAAATGTTAGAAATCAAAGGAAAGGTATGGCAATATCAACTAGTCATTATTTTATAATATTATAATCTTTGCGTTATTCTTCAAATGTGATGATATATTAGTAGTTCATATAGTTGATTCACAAATCACACGAGTCATAAATTGTTATTTTTAAATGGCACAAGTAATATTATTATATAATTATCTATTAAATGTTGATGAAGAAGAAGACTGATTCTGGCATTTAAGGGTGTAATTCTAGTGATCAATCAAATGAATTTAATCATAACAGTTTAATAAATAAAATAAAAATATACTCTACCTCATCTAACTCTCTGCTCATAACTTATTTTTATTTTTATTTTATATTTTCCTTATTTTTTTAAAATATGTAAATATATTTTTAAATTTTTTTCCTAATTTTGTATAGATCATATAATGGAAGTAAAAATGTTATTTAAAAGTTCTGCTGCAACTAAAGTTAACTTTTCTAAAAATGCAGAACATGTGTATACTATTTCTTATTTTTCAGCAAATAAACCGTCCTTAACTAAATCACCTGTCCTTGACTAATTTTTTTAATTTATAATATCTTCTAGGTGTTTCATATACACTATTTCTTGTTTTCAACAAATCACCTGTCGTTGACAATTTTTTTCTTTCTACACTCTTCTAGGTCTTTCCATTTCTCCATTCTTATTCTTCCATGTCCCAGTAATCTTCACTCTGTTGGAATTCTGTCCCCCAAATTTTCCTAAAGAACATGTATATTCTCTATGTTCTTTTGCACATTAGAGCAGTTACGTTGTAAAGAAAATAAAATAAGGATAGAATATATTATCGCTAAAAACCGCAACTCATAATGGGTAAAAATCATGACCTACACCTCTGTATGATTTAACTCCACTTCATAAACTCGGAGCCTCAACAAAAGATTACAAAGCTAGGTAACCTAAGGAATTATAAACTCTAATTCCTAGCTAAGAAATTATAATCTGTAATTCCTAGCTACCAAAGACAAAACCCCCCAGGTTCATGTCTTCTAACATCCATCAAGTTTCTCAAACTTGTTGGACAAATCCTACACACACACTTGATAGTAATCAAAACTCTTAATTACAATCTTACAACATTTGCCTCAAAAACTCGCAACACTCCCCAATAAATCTAAAAACTCTTTCAAACTCTTGATCGTGTTTTAATCTTCTCAATATGTAAGTGTACAAAATTCTTCAATGAACTATCTGCTGTTCATTTTATATTCCTAAGATACTTAAAACAAAACTTTGAAGAACTTAATAATACACAACAAAGTTTAAGAATATTTTCATGACTAGAAAATTAAAAGTAGTAGAGAAACTAGATCAGAAACATATTAGAAAAAAATATATGAAATATTTTTCTTAAAGAAGAATTTTTGTCAATCTATGTTTAAAGAATCTTAGTGATTCCAACAACTTTTGCAGAAACATGAAGTTACCAAAGTTTAATAAACCAGTGAAGAACAGAAGAACATAAAATAATTCACAAATATAAAATCTGTAACACATACCAGAATTTTGAAAAACAGAAAGAAGATCAAGCCCACTAAATTCACAGTGTCTCCATAAGGAAATTATTCTCTTCTAGTATCCAAGGTTTGATTTGAAATATGTCCTCCCAGGATAAAATGATCTCAATCACCAGTGTATTGATACCCCAAACTCTAGTGTCAGCGAGCCTCTCAACGGCAGTAAAGTACACTTAGAATACTAGATTTAGAAGTAGTAGAAGAAGTACAGAAATTCTATTATTAAAATGAGATCAAATCTCTCAATTTATAGAAACAAAGGGTAGTGCGAGAAGGTCCTTATTATTCCTTACCGAAAAGGTCACAAATCTTTGAAAAAGTCACAGTCTTTTGAAAGGTCATCACCTTCCATAAAAGTCACAAATTTCCATAAAAGTCGCAACTTTTCATAAAAGTCATAACATTTGATAAAAGTCGCAACTTTTCATAAAAGTCAATTTTTTTTATTGAAGTCGCAACCTTTCAAAAAAGTCACAACTATTCATAAAAGTCGCACCTCTTCATTTTCCATTCACACATTTAAAACCCAAAAATCCCCGCATGAATGGGGAATGACTCCGAGACAAAGAAACGCACAAGTATGTGTACTTTACAAGCTAGAATTAATTTCATCAGGATAAGTAGGTTTCCCCTTGGAATTTTCGTAGTGAACATATGTCGGATATACTCGGTCAATCGGTAGATGCGATATCTTTGAACCGTCTAGCTTCGGTGTAAACCTAGACAACTATATGTCACACAATTAAACCTTTATCGTTTATAGTTCTTACGATTGTATTCGTTTTAGCCATGAACATCTTTCTGTTTCATGAGTGTATACAGAGATGGGATTTTGACAATCATCCTCTTTGAAGTGGTTTACACTTCACACTCACATAGGTGATTTCTAATCGTGTTATCGCGTAAATACACTATTCGGTCAACTCTTCCAGACATAGCAAATCATTAAAACCATTAATCTTTATTAACTCATTAACAAGCCTTAATGTTGTATCTTTGTCCTTGAGCATTGTATTCATCATGAAAATTGATTGAGTTTGCTGACAATGACAAATCATCATTCACAACTTTATTTTTCTCTTTGAATCTAGATCTTGGGATATCGAGTCTGCTAGATAGATTTACCGCCATGCTAACTTGTCCTAAGCCGTAAATCTATTCCCTTAGATGATATTTAAACTTTCTCTTTAGTTAGGCCTTTTTATAAGTGTATCCGACACATTATCTTTTGACTTTACACAGTCAATTCTGATAATTCCACTAGAGAGTAGTTTTTTAACGGTATCATGTTTATGTCCTATATGACGAGACTTTCCGTCATAAATCATGCTCCATGCCATACCTATTACATCTTCACTATCAAAGTATATGCACACTAATGCCAATGGTTTGGGCCCAAAGAGATTATTTATCAAGAAATTTCGGAGTCTTTCAACTTATTCACTGACCTTATCTTGAGCACCCAGCTCAAAGATTATTATAGAGATAGCGATACATGTTTCTTTTAAAATATTTCCAAGAGACTGCTCCTCTACCAAGAGTAAGTGTATATCCACTTGTGGATTTTACTTCATTTGTTCGGTGATCAAATTTGCATCACTATATCCTTTAAATATTGTTGGATATTGTTATAATTTAAGGCATCACTTAAAGTATTATTTAAATACTCCAAAACTCTATTTATTGTCATCTAATGAGTTTGATTGGAATTACTTGTGACCGACTCAGTTTACTAATAGCAAATTTTATACCCGATCGCGCACACTTCATGATGTATACCACACTTTCCAATACTCTAGCACAATACAATTGTGAATCACTTTCACTTTCACTCTTATGAAATGCAAAACTCACATTTATTGGAGACTTGACAATATTCCAAATATATGAACTAGTCAAGTACCTTTTCAATGAAATGAGACCGTGAAAATGATAAACATTATGGAGTTCAAAGAATTCTTATACATAAGATCGCATCAGCAACTCCCAAATTTTTCATTCCAAGCTTGCATTCAAGCATATGTTTAGAAGCATATATGTCATTAGTGTATCTATTGATGATCAACATATCACAAATATATAAACAAACAATGACCTTGTGATTTGAATGTGAACACATTTATCAGTTCTATCATTCTTAAATTCATTTGCCAACATGGTTTGGTCAAATTTCTTATGTCATTGTTTTGGGGGCTTGTTATACTCCATAATGTGACTTAACAAGTTCACACATTTTCTTTTATTCACCAGGAACAATAAAATCCTTGGGTTGTTTCATGTAAATTTCTTCCTCCAATTTTTCGTTTAAGAGAAATGTTTCACATTCATTTGATGAATTTGGAGGTCATATATCACAATAATAATATTAGCCTCCAAATTGATGAGTATATATATCAACAAGATCAAAACCTTGTTTGTTTTTTCCTAAAGTCTTTGACAAAAAGTCTTGTTGTATATTTGTCAATAGTTCTATCGACTTTCATTTTCCTTTTGAGGAATCACTTTGAACCCAAAATTTTATTTCCTGGAGGAAGATCAACCAACTTCCAATAGGATTACTCAAGGTTACATCAATCTCACTATTGATACCATTTGTCCAAAAGGATGTGTATACATAAGTCACAAGAAATTTTACAAAATCATATTCGAAGGAAGTATATGTCCCTTGACATTTACTACACCTCTGAATCTCTTTATTAAGTACATTCTCGTTTTTTTCTTTCCAAGGTCGTCGAGACCTTTCACTAGAATACTCAAGTCTAATTTTACAGTCCACGGTCTTAGGTTCTATTTCAATCCTTTTAGGAATAGGAACTTGGACTTTGGCTAGACACCCCCACACTTTGAAATATTTCAAGTTGAATTTCCGTCCTTTCCATTTGTCATATGGAATAGATTCTGTCCTGAACAAACAAAATTGCTTTCTTTATGAAAAGACAATTTTTTTGTTCCCTTTTGCAATAAGGATAGTTCCTCCACACAGTTTTTGTGGTAAAACCGAACATCTACAAATGTATCCATCATTTCTTTCAACATTTAATTTTTTTTCTTTAGATTGATGCAAATAGGGCTGTAGTTTGATGGATAAATCCACTTTTCAAACATATTTCTGCACAAGGAGACTCATACCCTCCAATCTTATCAGTTCTTATCTTTTTCCCAATTGATTTTCAACTTCGATATTATATTGTCTAGAAATTTCTATTGCTTCATCCTTACCATTATGCAAATAGACAATATTCTTTTTTTAAATGCAATTGTCAATTAAACTAACGAGATACTTTTTCCCACTACGAGATGGTATTGACTTCTTATCACAAATGTCAGTGTAAATCAATTTTAAGGGATTAAAATTCCTTTCAACATATTTATAAGAATGCTCTGCATACTTAGATACCACATAAACTTGACATTTTTATTTGTTGCACTCAAAGTTAGACAAAACTTCTATGTTGATTAGTTTTCCTTTCAAAGTTTTTGTAATTGACATGCTCCAAGTGTTCATGTCACAAACATTGACTCAAGCAAGTAAGAAAAAATAAAACATTCAGTTCGAAAATCTCTTTGCGAGGTAGCTTTTTCTTCTTTAATTTTTTGTTCCTATTTTTTACAATTTTGTATGATACAAATATTGTTTAGAGTCATCACCTTGTCAAATTTCCTTTTCAGAAGGACTTTTCTATAACTTTGAATATGATTGTTATAGAACTACCATGAACAAAGTTTCATCGGGTTAAATAAAGGCAATATAGTCCAAATGTTACTTTTACAAAAACATAACAAATGACTATTCACCAATATTCATGTGTATGCAAATACATTTAATATAATAAACATATATTTTCATGAAAATTCACAACATTTTAAGCGACACTTTCTTCATAAAAGAATACGATTATTTTAAACAAGTATATATATAATTTGGCTGTTTCATACTAGTCACACTATATACTAATAATAGAGAAACTCTAACATAATACAAAAGTATCCTTGAATTTCATATCTTTTGCTCCAAAGTTAAATTAGACACCAACTCTAATCATAAGCAAAGAACCCCCACATTTTAAATGTGATATCAAAATTATTTTTCAAGTATTTGAAAATAATTTTTTTCACATATTTTTCCGTACTCAAAATGTCATTGGTAGTATGAAACCTCTTTTGAAAATATTATTCTACGAAAGAATTATAGAATTTCAATTCTCTTTGACAATCTTTACACAGTGTCAAAGTTCATTCCATAGAGGCACAAACACACTAACTCTAAGTCGCTCGTCTTTCTCGTCTATCACAATTAGACATACTACTTTGTATTTAGATAACTAAAAATATACAAAATTTTGTTATTTTTTCTATTTAACAATGAAGTTTATAGAACATAAAAAGTACAACACTGACTTATCATGTGAAGTTTTCATATTCTTCAAAGCATTTGCGAAGTCCAATTTATTCAGAGTAGAAAACAACAAAAGTTTTTAGTCTACAACAATCAGACACAATCAAATTGACAGTGAGTATAAAACTACAAAGGTTTTTTTTAATTTCAAACAGAATAAAACATATTCTCAGATTATCACATAGAAATGTTTTTTTTTTCATTTCAAATAGTCTTCCAACTATAACATTTTGACATACTATTTTATCAAACAAAAATATCCATGTCTCACTCTTCAAACTAGTGAATTTTAAAGGCAAAACTATTTGCCAAGTAAAATTCATTCGAAAATCATACAATTTGCTTAACTTTTCAAAGGCATACCTGATAAATATGAATATTGTTAACCTTTAGAAACTTTTTTCCTCCATAAATGAATAATAAGAAGATTACATCTTTAATCGGAATACCAAGAAAAACTTTTTCTGCTACATTCTCACTTCGAAGTTTCCAAACAAAGCAATGAATTATGGAGAAGTAATGCACTTATCTTCTACTTACATGATCAGATACTCTCAATCAGTAGAATACAAAAAATAATAATACTATAATAATTTCCTTAAGATTGTTGTTGATTTTATATTCCTAAAATACTTAAAACAAAACTTCGAAAAACTTAATAATCCACAACAAAGTTTAAGAATATTTTCATGACTAGAAAATTAAAAGTAGTAGAACTAGATCAGAAATAGATTAGAAAAATATTTTGTAAGAAATGTTGTCAGTCTATGTTTAGAGAATCTTACTGATTCCAACAAACTTTGCAGAAACACCAAGTTACCAATGTTTAATGAACCAGTAAGGAACAAAAGAACATAAATTGATTCACAAATCTTAAATTTGTAACACATACAAGAATTTCGAAAAACAAAAAGTAGATCAAGACCACTGAATGCACAGTCTCCTGAAGGAAATTATTCCCCTCTAGTATCCGAGGTTTGATTTAGAATATGTCCTCCTAAGTCCTAGGATAGAATGATCTCAATCACCAGTGTATATCCAAAATGCTGGTGTCAGCGAGCCATTCAACGACAGTAAAGTACACTTAGAAAACTAGATCTAGAAGTAGTAGAAGAAGTCCGAAATTCTATTATTAAAATGAGAGGAAATCTCTCAATTTATCGAAACAAAGTGTAGTATGAAAAGGTTCTTATTGTGCCTTACCGAAAAGGTCATAAACCTTTGGAAAAGTCACAATCTTTCGGAAAGATCGTCATCTTTCATAAAAGCCTCAAATTTTCATTAAAGTCACAAATTTTCATAAAAGTCACAACTTTTCATTAAAGTCGCAACCTTTCATAAAAGTCAAAACTATTCATAAAAGTCGCAACTCTTCATTTTCCATTCACACATTTAAAAACCAAAAAAAATTGAGGTATTTATAGAATTTGATACTCTCCTAAGTCTTGTCAACACAACTTAGTCTTCGCCACTTTAATGAAACTTCTTTAAACTGAACTTTTATAGAACTCCTTCTTACGTTAGGACTCCTCCTTGCATTCATCTTTGGAAGGAAATACTTACACACAGTTTTACCTTAACTGAATAAGAAACTTTATTAATCACTAACTCCTTCTTCTACTTGGTTTCAACTTCCTCTTCTACTTCGAAATTGGAATCTCACGTGGCAAGTTTCTACTTTCTATTTCTTTTAGACTTTTGTCTCCTTATTTACTTTTACTTCCTAGTTTTTCTAGTTTTCCTAATTTATTACGAAAACTATTTTGCCTGCGTACTCCTTTATTAATGGAAACTTTTTGTAATGATTGCTTGTCGAAAAAGCAACACTTACATAGCTTTATAACTTTTAATTCGCATGGTTGACGTTTCTCCTATTCCTAGTCAGATTTGGTCTCAAAAGAACATGTTAGCGCAACCGCCTCCTTTCATCTATTCCTCTATTTTTCAATTATCAAAATCTTTCTCGTTCTAATACACTCAAAATTAGAGGGGGCGAGGAAGTATTTGGAAAGGACCAATTCATTAGATGTGGTGTGCAACTTTAATTATCACTGTAACTTTCGAAGCTTTTTCTCCAATTGTTGCTGCAATTTTCGTGTATATATATGTTGGTCAATTATTTTGATTTGCATTCAATTTTTCCTTTTACCCTTTCCGATATATAAAACTTTTGGTTAAGATTTATATAAAGAGATGTGGATGATTTTCAATGTTTTCTAACTTTGATTGGGTTTGTGATTTGCAATTACAAAATGGGTAAAAAGAAGATAGTTGCCTTTCTTTCCTTTATTTTTTTTGTGAAGCTCGTTCTCGATTTCTGATGTTGAAGTGGACTGATTAAAATTTCTAAAATCAATATTTTTTTGTTTTTTATTTTTTTGTTATATGTGTGTATATATGTAAATCAATCTTCTACAACTAAAATCAAATAAGGGGGAAACACTAAGAAGATGATATACCTAAAACATTAATTTTATTACTTTATTGTCATATCATCTTAAGACAATTCTAAATGTTGTACCAGTAGACTATTTGTTAGGTGGATATATGAGTTCATTTTGTCATTTTTCATTTCCTAAAATTATTGAAGAGCTTGATTTCTTAATGGGTTAATTAAGAATAGTAGAAGGAAACTATTAGAGAGTTTGATTTATTTAGGCTTTCTATTGAAGTAGCGTCAATATATGTTATAGTGATGATACCAATTCACACCCAATTTTAACGCTCCACGATTCGATTAATTTTTAAGCTTCACAAATATTAAACAATTGGAAATAATTGTTTTTGAAAATCAAAAATACTTTCAATATTATCTTAAAAACAATTTTTTTCCATTTTTTCATATGGATTATATATCTTTATACTTAAAATACATAGATTTATATAATTTTTCAATTTGAATAAATAGTTAGAAAATCATTTTACCAAAAACAGAGTTTCAATTAAGTACACAACTTATTTTCTTTAAAACTAGCAATTTTATTAAGATCTTCCTTTTTGAAATAATTATTTTTATGTTGGTAAAGTGAAGAAGCTTGAGTAATTATTTGACTTTATAATCCATCTCATTTCCCTTTGAAACTCTCTTAAGGACTTTTATTTAGTTCATATTTGGACCATCAGATAACCTTTAACCCAAAATTTTGGCCCAAATTCATTAAACCCATTTCACATAAAGAGACCCAAGACCCAATTCGGGATTTAAAAATTTCCAGAGTCCCACATTGTTTTCGCCTTTATTTAGACCCAGAGTTTGTGCTATATAAACTCCCTCACTCTCACTCTTAGGGGAGGAGTATTTTGAGGCAAGAAAAAGAAAACCCCACTAAGTTTTTGGGAGTTCTTATTTTCGTTGCTGAAATTTCGTTGATTCGCGACAATTTTGAGTCAGAGTGGTGTTGGAATTCGTCAAGTCCAGGTTCAAGATCCAGTCATTGCACAAAACCAAGTAACACTCGTATTTCTTCCTCATTTGATGTGAAGTGTTGGGTTTATTTTTTTTAGCGATTATGAATACATATTTTAGTTCACTAAATAAAGGTGTTTAGATATAACTTCGTTAGTTTTAGATCTTGTCTCTTCTTTTGATATCAATGCTCAAGAATGGAGGTTTAATTTAGATTAACATTTTTGAATTAGGTGATGTTTAACTAATTACATCAAGTTGTGTTGTTTAGTCTTTTCACTCACTTTTTTTTTTAAAGATCATTGTCGATAATCAGTGTTTAAATTTTGTTTGAAATCCCTGATAGTATCCAAATTTAAATACCGATATTTCTTCCTTTATTGTACCTTAATTTAATTATCTTGTCCATCTTGTTTAACTAGAGAGATTTTCCTTGTGTGTCTTCCTTTAATATGTGCAAGTTGTGATATATTTTCCTTGTGTGTCTCCTTTTATTCTTGCAAACTATGAAATTTGATCTGATTGATAAAATATTCACTTTCCTGTCTTGATTAGATTTGCTCATGATTCACTTAATTCCTGCAATCATCTGGATAGAGAGTCTGTGCTTTGGTGATGTATCTCGTTCCTTTCCTACATCAATTGATTAGTCAGTATATGCATTTCTAATTACTAAAACATTCAATTATGAGGTTAACACAATGTTGTGCGCACCTATTTATGAGATTTGGTATATGAGCTGTTACATTGTCTTTTGCTCTCTTTTATGGTTTTTCTTAGTTATGACGTCTCAATTTCCGCTTTTTTTGGGTCTTTCTACTATTATGTTGTTTTTGCTTATTAAAATAAGTTATCAGCATTTGTTGAGTTTCTCATAGATATCATCCTAAGACTCCACAAAATGGGGAAAAAAGTAGGACTCTACAGGACATTTTCAAATTTAACCATTTCAATTCCTTAGTAACTCTAATTAATATGTCATTCAAATGTTTCCTTAATAGCTTTCCGCAATAGGTAAAAATATTTTGCTGATACTCATAACTTTTAATGGTGCAGTGTGAAGCAAGGGTGATCAATAATCACTGAAGAAATGTTTGTTTGAATAGATATAAGAAATATTGGAATTGCAGCGTGTAGTGATACCTTAGCAATCATGTGCATCAGAGATACGAGTAAAGTCTAGAATAATATTGAAACACTTCTTAAAATATATGTATGAATGAAGTGATAGTACCAAAAAAGTGCAATAATAAGGGAGCTAATTCCTATAAAAGTTCCTTTTCTTGAAAAAAAGGAAAGCAAAGTCAAATAACTCATTGCCTTTGTTTTCCTTTTCTTGAAAAGGGAACTTTTCCAGGATTTTACCCCATATTGTGGCACTCATTTGATATTATATACACTTCATGTCTACTGGTATTTTGAAAAGTATTCCATTACAATTGTAGATTTTATTCCTCTCTCAAATGCATATTAATCAGGAAGTGGACAAAGAAGTTTTTAGAATCTAACTATGAGAGGGCTATGAGAAGGTATTCAATTCCTCCCACTCTTTATTTTCATGCTATGAATTTTTGAAAAATTTGATAAACAAGTTTAATGTACACTAATGTGTAGGTGAATTTTCTTTTTCTGAAAGCCCCCACCCTTTTGTACGTGGTATTACAGGCAGCAAAAATGCTTCAACGCCATTAGTATAAATGATCTCTCCCAATACTTTCTATTCACATTAACTTTCCAATCTTATTCTCGAATTGTTCCTGTGATTTTCAGGTATACGTTGGTTAATTTTTATGATTTTCTTTTACCTTTTTGGGTTTGAAACGATATCTATTTTGTATTATTGTTTGAGGTATTTAAAGCTTTTGATTAAGGTTTATATTTTGTGGATGATTTTCAAAAATTTTGATCTATGATTGGGTTTTCGAATACAGTGACCTAAGGGTCAAAGAAGATAGTTGTTTTTTTCCATCTATTTGTGAAACTCGATCCTGATTTCCGATGTTAAAGTGGATTGGACTAAATTTCTAAAATCATTATTTTCTTTTATTTTTTAGTCTGAAACAAAAGGTAGAAATAAAATGTCATGTCCAACAAACATTCGAATTCAAATGATTTTTTAGTATCACTATCATCTTCATAAAAAATCGAAGAAACATAACAAGAAGTTGACTCTCAGATATTGAGGATACCATAAGAGAGATACATAACCAATAATTAAGGAAAAAAGAGTCAAAACACTACAAACCTACATTTCAAGATATTCAAAATATAGGAAACTTCTTATCAAGCAAAGAGCATATGAAAGATTATAGGAATATACCAACAAAATATCGGGTAGACAAAATCCTTTTACATTGTTATGATTAATGGGAAACCTTGTTGATAATTCATATTCTTCTTCAAAGTTGAAGAATCATATGAAGCACCATCAAAGATTCTCTTTAATCCTGATAGTATCAAATGATTTTACCTACCTAAAATTTTGTTGGTGAAATCAGATAAGTGTTTATGTATTCTTTCCTTGATAAGATGCTTCCCAAACTTGAAATTTTTTGATATGAATGCATGTAGTGCTTTAACCCTTTTTTTTCTTACAGGGGTCATTTTTCGTAATGTGAAATTTTTTTCCTGAAAGCCCCCACCCATTTGTGTATGGTATTGCAGGTAGCAAAAATGCTTCAATGCCATCAGTCTGAAGGATCTCTTCCAATGCTTTCTATTCACATTAACTTTCTAAGCTTATTCTCGAATTCTTGCTGTAATTATCAGGTATACGTTGGTTAATTTTTATGATTTGCATTCAATTTTCTTTTACCCTTTTGGGTTTTAACTATATCTATTTTTCTGGCTCTTGATACCATGAAGGAATATTGATTGTATTGAAGTGTTAACCTAATAAGGGAATACATGGGAGATATATATAGGAGATATAGGAAGAAGTACTAATCCTAATAGGACTAGGATTAAGGAGTACTAATCCTAATAGGACTAGGATTAGTACATAGTAAATACTAATATTATTTAATACTATTTATTTAATACTATATGTTATTATAAAGGTTTTGATTAAGGTTTATATTTTGTGGATAATTTTCAAAATTTTGATCTTTGATTAGGTTTGTGAATACAGTGACCAAAGGGGTCAAAGAAGATAGTTGTTTTTTCCATCTCTTTGTGAAACTCGATTCTGGTTTCTGATGTTAAAGGGGATTGGCTTAAATTTATAAAATCATTATTTTCTTTTATTTTTTAGTCTGAAACAAAAGGTAGGAATAAATTGTCATGTCCGACAAACTTTTGAATTCAAATGATTTTTTAGTATCACTATCATCTTCATAAAAAAATCAAAGAAACATAACAAGAAGTTGTACTCTCAGATTTTAAGGATTCTATAAAAGGGATAACTAACCAATAATTAAGGAAAAAAAGAGTCAAAACACTACAAACCTACATTTCGAGATATTCCAAATATAGGAAACTTCTTATCAAGAAGAGAAAATATGAAAGTTAATATGATTATACCAACAAAATATTAGGTAGATAAAATCGTTTGACATTGTTAGGGTTAATAGGAAACCTTGTTTGTGCTTCATATTCTTCTTCTAAGTTGAAGAAGAATATGAAGCACCATTAAAGCTTGTCTTTAATCCTGATAGTATCAAATGATTTTACCTACCTAACATTTTGTTAGTGAAATCAGATCAACGTTCGTGTGTTCTTTCCTTGATAAGAAGATTCCCAAACTTGAAATACTTTGATATGAATGTATGTAGTGGTTTAACTCTTTCGTATTTTTCCATATAGGGGTCATTTTTCGTACTTTTTTGGTTTCTCAATGATCTGAGAGTTGACTTCGTGTTATTTTTTTAGGTTTTTGATGAAGATGGTATATAGTGATACTGAAGAATCATTTGAACTCAAATGTTTATCAGACTCGACATTTGATCACCTCGAGGAAGGTTAAGCAAGAAAATTTTATATGAAGAATATCTGAGGTGCAGTTTATCAAACTTTTCATAGCCAACTCCCCGGTGTTGGAGAAAATGCTAATAGATCGATAGTTTCTTGATCAAGAACTTCGTGATACAAAATTATTTTTAAATTGAAATCTCAATTTTTTTCGTGTGCATCATGTAAAGCAAAAATTGTCTATATAAATTTAAGATGATCTCAATCTTTTGCTTAGAGGTTTAAACTCAAAAGGGAGAAAGAGATGTTTATTTAGTATTATTAAAAGTGAATCTATGAAACTACCAAGATGGGTAAAACGGTAATTTAGTAAAAGTTTCCAAAAGTGACCTTTTGGGTCAATACATTATCCACCACCAAAACCATGTTCGTCCTCGAACATATGGAAGAAGAAGGAAGAATAGACAACGTTATCAAAGCTCAGTTATGACCTACCAGTCAGTGTTCATCTTTCCAAGTGAGATCTTTTTTAAGATCATTAATCAAGATTAGCTACTAAGAAGTGAACTTCTGAATAAATTTTTTATCAATTCACAGAATGACCAGTGAATTCTATCTAAACTGAAACACTCTGGACTATAACATAATCACCATGATGATTTTTTTTCTTCAGAAAACCACAATCAAATTCTGAACAATACCACCTACCACCGAAGTGAAATTGAACTAACCACCACATACTCATAATGCATAAATCATGATAGATTTTATTAAAATTCCCTTTCACAATACAATCTTTTCACGAGTTTAAGTTATAAAAATTTGACTTTAGATATTGAGTACTTATTAAGGCTGAATCAAACTTATATAACCCGTATGAGGAAATGAAAAAGTAAACACCCAACAAGTGATACACTTAAAATGTAGAACCTCTAACAACACTCTTAGACAATTATAACTCTTCATATCTCTTATATAATTTGTCATAAGCAAGGTCGGGCATGTAGAATCATTAGTATACTTTAACTATTTACGTCCATTTTGGCTAAAAATTGAATACATATTAGACTTACTTCAGGTGATGCTTGAACTTTTAAACTTATTTTTATTGAATGGAAATTTGAATAATTAGGAATTTATTTGATGTTTGATTTTATTGTTCAATTTTCACGAATGGATTGTAGTATAATTTAACTGATGGTGTATGAAATAAACACTTTTTTCTTTATAAAAATGCAATTTTTTTACCACAGTAATCAGCAAAATGACCTAAATTCTTCAAAAAATTAATATTCTCTTCTACAGCAACCGGAGAGTACCTTAATGGTTATTTAATAAATTATTGATATATTCTGACCTCAATACTTGGAAAAGTACTTAAATGATTATAAATAAGTTATATATGCTGACTTACTGTTGTCGCAAGAAATATTAATTCAAATATTTAAGTACTTAAATACTACGACAACTGTAGTTGGGATTTTTTTTAATTAATAAACTATTATTTTAATATTTTTGCGACTACTGTAGTCAGTCATTTAGATAGTTTAGTGGTCAGGACTAGTTTAATATATTTTCCGACTACCGTAATCAGCTATGTTTTAATACTGTAGTTGGTAAATATTTTATAACATTCAATATACTGACTACCCAAAAATAGTGAGGAAGTCGTCGAAAAACTCCATTTTCTACTACAGTTTAACTATTTTTGCGGTCGTCAAACGATGAATTTGTAGTTGTTCGATAAAGCATAAAAGTTATTTGAACATAATAGGTCTCTTGAGACATTACTAATATCTTGTCTCTTCTCACTGCATGAAAATTTTCAGCCACACCCTTTTCACTACATGGAGAGTTATTTTAAGTAGTCGGGGAAAGACTTCGGCGACTAGTTGAATTTTTGTGTGCAACAAGCGTCCAATTTTTAGTTACATTATTGGTTTAAACTTGCAAAACATGCTGCCCAGAATTTTCAGCATCTTCAACATCAGATGTCTCCATTAGTTTTCTTCCCTACTCCATTAATTTTTTGCCTGAACCAACTCGCGGCACATAAACCCCAACTCTTGATGTTTTCCCTCTATATTCAGTAGTTGTTTGGACACCAATATTACTCGTAGCACATCTATTGAGTGTGTATGATTTTGCTCAGAAGTGGAAACAACCAATTGTTGATTAATCTTTTTTTCATTTAATATTTCACTCGTATCACATTGATACTTTTCACTATTGATAGTACCTTTTGAAGAAAATTCAATTGTATTATCAATTTGTTTGTTGTTTAAATTTCATTTCCACATCAAACGACAATTATCTTTTTCATGATCTCGGTGCTTAAAATAATTATAATACAAAGGTGGATTATCATATACAATCTCCTGAAAAACCTCATTCAACTTACCATATTTTCCATCCTCAAACTGCAATCATATATGGTTTGGAAGCTTTTACATTAGATCATGTATAACCTTGACCCTAGTCTTGGCTTATTTGAGTAGCTTTATCTATAACTATTGGCTTTCCATCTGCCGATGCTATAGACAACAAAGACTTCTTTGCAAACAAATCTAGAGAGATAAGTTTGATAAAAAGAATCAAAACAACCACTAACGTCGTTTTCTCCTTAGGTTTATATCCAATGGAACATGGAAAAACCCTACATTGGTTCTCCTGTCCATGGAAAACTCTCTACAATGGACACCTTTGAGTTTTTAGTGTTCATCATCCACCTCACTCGATACATATAACACAAACCCAAACATATTGACTTTTCTTCTCAAATCTAGCTTACGAGATTATCTTAGATATGCAATTTTTGTTGGATTAACTTCGCATACAAATGTGAGAAATCAAAGGAAAGGCATGGCAATTTCAACCAATCATTATTTTATAATATTATAATCTTTGCGTTATTCTTCACATGTGATGATATAGTAATAGTTTATACAGTTTATTCACAAATCACACGATTATAAATTTTTATTTTGAAATGGCACAAGTAATATTATTATATAATTATTTTTTAAATGTTGATAAAGAAGAAGAGTGAGCCAAGAATTTGAGGGTGTAATCTAGTGATCCCTCGATCCACTTACCATATTTTTCATCCTCAAACTGCAATCTTATATGGTTTGGAAGCTTTTCCACTAGATCAAGAATAACCTTGACCCTATTTGTGTCGGATCTTGGCTTTATTTGAGTAGCTTCATCTATAGCTATTGGCTTTCCATATGCTGATTCTATAGACAACAAAGACTTCTTTGCAAACAAATCTGGAGAGATAAGTTCGATAAAAAGAATCAAAACCACAACTAACGTCATTTTCTCCTTAGGGTTATATCCAATGGACCATGGAAAAACCCTACATTAGTTATGATATCCATGGAAAAATTCCTCTACAATGGAAATTGTCGAGCTTTGAGTATTCACCATCCACCTCTCTCGATACATATTATACAAACCCAAACATATCAACTTTTCTTCTCAAATCTAGCTTAAGATATTACATTCGATATGCAATTATTGTTGGATTAACTTCGGATATAAATGTGAGAAATCATAGGAAATGTATGGCAATTTCAAGCAGTCATTATTTTATAATATTATAATCCTTGCGTTATTCTTCAAATGTGATGATATATTAGTAGTTTATATAGTTGATTCACAAATCACACGAGTCATAAATTGTTACTTTGAAATGGCACAAGTAATATTATTATATAATTATCTATTAAATGTTGATGAAGAAGAAGATGATTCTACCATTTAAGGGTGTAATCTAGTGATCAATCAAATGACTTCTATCATAACGGTTTAATAAAATAAAATAAAAATATACTCCACCTCATGTAACTCTCTGCTCTTTAACATATTTTTATTTTATTGTTATATTTTTCTTATTTTTTTTAAATATGTAAATATAGTTTTAGAATTTTTTCCTACTCAAGTATAGATCATATAAAAGAGATAAAATGTTATTTAAAAGTTTTGTTGCAAGTAAAGTTAACTTTTCTAAAAACGCACAACATATGTACATTATTTCTTATTTTTCAGCAAATAATCCGTCGTCGACTAAGTAACGTTACTTGACTACTTTTTTTCTTTCTACTCTCTTCTAGGTCTTTCATAAAACTATTTCTTGTTTTCAACAAATCACATGTCCTCGACTAAATCACCTGTTGTTGACTCCTTTTTTTTCTAGTCTTTTCTAGGTCTTTTCGTTTCTCCATTCTCATTCTTCCATATCCCTGTTATCTTCACTTTGTTGGAATTGTGACTCCCAAATTTGCCTAAAGACCATGTATATTCTAAATGTTCCTTTGCATATTATAACAGCTACATGTTGTAAAGTAAATAAAATAATGACAGAATATATATTATCGCAAAAACCCCCAACTCATAAATGGTAAAAACCACGACCTACACCTCTGTAGGATTCAACTCCACTTCATAAACTCTGAGCCTCAACAAAAGATTACAAACCTATGTAACCTAAGGAATTATAAACTCTAATTCCTAGCTAAGACTCACCTAGGTAAGACATAAAGAGACCGCTCATACAACCTCTTCAATGCCCACCTAAGTGATCTTTAAGACTTCTAAATATAAGCATACTTCATTTCATTTAACAAGTCAACATTTATTACTAAAGGTACTAGAGTAAACATACATACATTCTAGAGCTTCACATGAAGGCCATCCTCCAAGACAACCCCCCAAGTTATACTTTGTGCAATGTGAAAGTAGCATCACATACTACTAATTCCACTTAATGCCCCTTAGGAATCACCCTAGACTAGACACATCACATTCATCATTTACATAACCTCTTCAAAATTAGACGTAATATCAATATGCTTCATAACATTAGACATAGAGTCAACTTACTTCATTTACATCATGTAGTAAGCCATCATACATTTTCATATATGGACACACCAAGACTTCTTCCAAATGTCTAGTTGTGCAATGGATAGATAGCGTCTCATTCTACCACCTACCCTACGTAGTACACCCTTAAGAAGACTTAGTTCATTTACATTCATTTGTGGGGGCTAGATTTAACCAACATCGACCATGAGAGCTAGGCATGGAATCTCGGTATTAACCCCTACCGATGAAAGATCCCCATTTTCCTTTGGTAGGGTCATTCTCTTATCCTTTATATGGATCTCCAATAGCTAGACCTATGTGGGTGCATAGTTAGGGAATAAGGAGATTGCTTATAAGTAATCCATCTCAACTCACGAAGAGTACTCTTTCGAAAGGTACATTGGATACAACATCTCTACTTATGAGGAGGATCCACCCCTTCTTCAAATCCTCTCGGTGCTAAACATAAGGCCCCAAAGAGTTCTAGACATTCATTACATCCAGTAGCTATAGGTTAAGGGATTACAAAGCACTACATCACAACTCACGAAATGTACTAATCTCTAGAGGTTACTTGTACTACATCTCAAGTCATGAAGAGTATCCAACCTCAACATTTCTTTGGAAAACTATTGGGAATAGGGAGGTTGCTACTGAACACTTCATCTAAACTCACAAAGAGTGTCCACCCCAAAATCCCCCTTCTTTATTCGCTAGAGTTCTTAGGAATAGTAGGGTTGATGTTAGACACTTCATCTCTACTCTTGAATCATGTCTACCCTAGAATCCCCCATTTTTATTAATTAACTTCATTCATTCATTCGAAGCGTGTGTGAGAGTATATGTTAGAACACTCTTCACATAACTACCATATTCAGAACTTTGACTTCTACACATAATCATGCTACAATAATTAGAATTCACACACTATCATGCTTCAAATTCATATTATACCTCAGTTAGACATCACATCTTCAAGACACACATTGACAACTTCACAATACAACTTGTTGACACCCAATTTTGTATCTCCATTACATGAACTAATCATCGAGTTTCTTAATTCTAAACAATTTGAACTAATTAGATTTTACGAAGTTTAAAATTTTTATAACTTATTTTAGATTCATCCCATCACTTTTATACCAACTTGTCACGACCCAATTTCTCGAGCCATGAAGGCACCTACTATAACCCACCAGTAGGTAAGACAAACCACAACCTAAAACAACACGTAATGGGTGTGAGGGTAGAAACTAAACAAGACTAAGCAAAATTACAATAACAACATAAGCAAAATAAAACAAAAATACAATAAAGGATCCCTCCCAGAGCCTGGAAGTCACTAATATAGAGCTACCAACAAACGATTACAAGTCCCAATAGTGGACCATCGGAGCTAGACTGTCTCGAAAAGTAAAAGACAAGTCTTTATATAAACAGATGGAGACTGAAATAGTACAAAACACGGTGTGCTCACCCCTGTCTCCAGACCAGAAATGGTCCAAACTCGATCAACACTGACTACTGGTGCTCGGACCTGCATCACGAATATAGATGCAGAGCGTAGCATGAATACCAAATAACAGGTACCTAGTAGGCATCGTAGGCCGACTGGACTAGAAAAGTAAAACACTATGAAAAGACGAAATCACAAAATTAGAGGTCAAGAACGGAAGGCTAAGTAACACAATAATGCACACGAGTGTATAAATATCTAACTAAATTAATATAAATAAGCTAACTACACCTAACTGGACCCACCATAAGCCCATAAAGTACACTCGTGCGCAAGTTTAAATAAAAACCCGAACGGACCCCCATAAGCCCGACGAGTACACAAAATAACTATAACTTAAGGAGAATAGAACTCGAGGCCAAAGAACACTGAACCAAAAAGTAGAATCTGACGGTATGGAGGTCGGGCCTTGAACCGGATGCTCACCAGAATTACACAAGTAGCCAATTGCAAAATATTAGTAACTGAGGCCAGACCTCTAACCGGATGCTCTACATAAGTATGTGGATGGTCGAGGCCGGACCTTAAATCCGGATACCTAACAAAGATGTCGATATAACTACTAAAAGAGTCTTTATCTATCCATAATCATATATACCCATGGAACACCATCCAAACTTAGCTAATCAATGTAAGTCCTTAAAGCCGAACCGAAACTCAACTTTGAATCACGGAGCGGAATGCATTGTCACTGACGTAACTCGAGAAGCTGTAACATCGAAGAAAATAAAAGTAACCATCGCTGGAGCAAGCTCATCGTCTAGCTAAATACTAAACTATCAGACTCAAGTCTACTACATCAGTCTACAAGGATTTAAGCCGGCCGAGCGACGTCGGGGCTAAACTAAGTCGTACCGACTTTGAATCATCCATTTCTAAGGAAAACCCTAGTCAAACCTAAACTAAGGCCCAACATACTTCTGATAACCAGTATTCAAACATACAAGTAATCCATATAGCAAAGAAGGTCAATTAATAACAATAAACATGCTCACAGTTACCCGATAATTCTCAGAAAAAGGCCGAAAATATGATTTTTAACACCTATGCATGATCGAATAACTACCCAACCAAAATCGCAACTAATCAACATGCATTCACATGTTAGAGTTCAATCTAAGAGGAGAAACCGTAGCCTACCTGAAAGCAGATCACACGCGCTCCAAATTCACTTCCCCAGATCTTTTACTTTCTAAAAGGCCTCGAAACGTTGATACACTATCAGAAATAGAGTCACAATGTTATTACAGTCATTTAAACACTAAAATTGCAAGAAACGGAGCTGGGTCAATTTCGTGGTCAAAATGGAAAAAGTAGGATCCGCGCTGAGAAATCCAGAATTAATCCCAAATAAAAGTTCTAACTAACTCTCGGAACTTGTGTACCATAATGGTACTCAATTCAGGACTCAAGACAGTCCCAACATGAACATGGAAAAAAACCCCCAAATTCTAAGCTAAAAATCAACAACAATCGAAGCAGCTACTTACAAGATTTTACCAAAAATGAAGGTCCAACATCCAAAACAAATCACACCACGACGATCCTCAAGAAAAACCCCACAATATAGGCTCTTGAATCACTAGATTCAGACCTAAAATGTCCAAGAAATCACCTTCTAAACTTTCCCAAAAGTTGAGCTCGAAAATGAGCTATGACAGCAATTAATACACAAAATTTACCTCAAATCAGGTCCCCAAATCAGATTCCAAGCTCACCAATGCGTTGTCCTCGAAAAATCTCACAACTTAGCCTTTTTGAATCACCCAATTTGGATTGTATAGCTCAAAATATCGAAATTTCAAAGTAAGACACATAATGAAAATTGAGTTTTTATAAGGACGATGCTGGTTGCTAATAAACCCAAAAATCTGGTCATTAAAAACCCAATTTCTGGTCGTTAAAGGGCTGAACCAGATTTTAGCTTTGCCTACTTTCTTTAAAGTCTCCGACGGGTGCTCGGAATCCGTTCGGAATCTGATAAAAATAAAACAAATATGCTACCCTACCAAAGTCAACATCCGGACTCAAAGGCGCAGTCGAAATTTTCATCATAGGTCATCTCGATAAAATGTGGGTCCCACTTCCATTGGCCATTTTAAGTCAAAAACCACAAAAGGGCTCGGAAAAATATCAAAAATCTCAAAACCCGAAAGAAAGGGTCAAACTAGACCAAACTCGACATTCCGGAGCTAACCACGCTGACGGAATTCTCATCCGAGCACGTTTACTCAGAATGTTGACTAAAGTCAAACTTAGCCTTTAAACTTAAAGTTAAAACGCCTAATCACACCAACTCAAACTGAAAACTTTGAGAGTCATGTCGACAATGCGACTAGACTAAAATGACCCTTCCGTAACTGATGGAATCGACAGAATTGGATTCTGATGTCATCTTCTTGAACTTTTGAACGAAAAATGATCGTTCAAGGTTCATATGCTCCAAAAATACTTAAGCTCACATAATAACCAAACGAATGACCAGGTGACCGATCTGTCAGTCCCAACAAGGTATAAATGACTTGGAATCACTATAGGAACGTTCTAAACGATGCACAGAAGATAAAACACTAAAAATGACAAGAAAGGTCATTACAATATCCACTAATAAAAAGAACTTTCGTCCGCAAAAGTAAGGGTCAAGAAGTACCTGAAGGCTCAAACAAGCCGAGAAACTGCTCTCGCATCTCCTAATCGGTCTCCCAGGTAGCCTTCTCGACTGAACGATGCCTCCAACGGACCTTAACAATAGGAATGACTCTCGAGTGCAATTTCCTCACATCTCTGGCTAGGATGCCAACTTTATCTTCTACAAATATCAAATGATCATCCAACTCAATTGCATCATACTGGAGCACATGGGACTCATCAGGAATATATCGGCGTAGCATCGAGACATGGAAAACTGGATGGATGGATGAAAAAGCTGGAGGTAGGGCCAACTCATAAGCAACCTCCCCAACTGTCTGAAGTATCTCAAAAGGCCCAATGTACCTGGGGCTAAGCTTACCCCGCCTCCCAAATCTCATCACCCCCTTCATGGGCCACACACGGAGAAATACCTGATCACCAACAGAGAATCTCAAAGGTCAACGCCTTCGATTCACATAACTCTGGTGCCTACTCTGAGCTGTCCTGAGTCTATCCTGAATCACTCTCACCTGCTCCAAAGCCTCCTAAATAAAATCTATACCTCGCGGCCTAGGATCTATAGACTCGAACCAGCCCACTGGAGAGCGACAACGCCTACCATACAAGGCCTCAGACGGGGACATCTGAATGCTAGAATGGTAGCTGTTGTTATATGCAAATTTCGTCGAAGGCAAGAACTGATCCCATTGACCACCAAACTCCAAAACACAAGCCCGTAGCATGTCCTCAAGGACCTGAATAGTGTGCTCTGACTGGCCATCAGTCTGCGGGTGGAAAGTTGTGCTCAAGTCAACCCGGGTGCCCAACTCATCCTGAAAGGTCCTCCAAATGCTAGATGTGAACTGAGAACCCCGATTAGATATAATAGAAACTGGCACCCCATGAAGTCGAACCACCTCCCGAATGTAGATACGAGCCAACCTCTCGGCACTAAATGAAGATTGAACGGGAAGGAAATGTGTTGACTTGGTCAATCGATCAACGATGACCCAAATTCTATCAACTCCTCTAGAAGTCCTCGATTGACAAGCCACAAAATCCATAGTAATACGGTCCCACTTCCACTCCGGAGTGGGTAATCCCTGAAATTCACCACCAGGCCTCAAATTCTTAGCCTTTACCTGGTGGCAGCACAAGCAACGAGAAACAAAGTCAGCAATATCTCTTCTCATGCCACTCTACTAGTAATGTTGTCTCAAATCACGATACATCTTCGCTGTACCCGGATGGATTTTAAGATAATATATATGATTTACATAATTATATATATGATTAGTATATTTTATGATTACTCAAAAATCGTCTCGAAAGATTTTACTTCGTTTAAATATTTTACTAGCTAGTTTAGTTATATAATATTTTGCATTTCATTCTATTTTTATTTTTTCGCTATTTTTATTTTATAATCAAGTCGATTATGTTATTTCGTTAAAATTTAGAAGCTTATTGATTAATTTATTTAAATCCAAATATCACAACCAATCAATTTTTGGACTTTTCTTAATATAAAAAAACCCAACCCAATTTCCTTTACTTCCAGCACCCCCATGCAATATTCCCCCATTCTTTTCCAAAAAGACCCAGCCTAACCCCATTCTAGCAAACACAACACCAACTATGCGCATAACAATCCCAAATGCATACAACCCACCCGGCACCTGCACGTGTTTGTCCTCCAAAAAATCGACCGAGACTACGGGAAATCAATAAGTCCAGCAGCGACTCAAACCAATCGCGCGTCGTCCTCTTCTCCCGCTCTTACTCGAATTCAGGTGTCTTTATGTTGTAGGTCTTCGTCCTTTGCTCATAAAATCGTACGAATACCATTATTATTCCGTTGAGAAAGATACGAATTCTAGCTGTTAGCAATCTCATCTCTGAAGAAGGGAATTGAAAAAATTTTGAATTTTTGAATTGGTCCACATTTTCCTCCATTTCCCCAAAAAATCTCCTCTATTTATGCCCTTGTCTGACTTTTTTTTTTTTGGAAAAAAGATTTAGGGAAAAAGAGGCCAAAATATTTTTGGGAGAACAGAGAAAAAAGGTTGGAAGAAAATTTTTGAGAAGAGGCGATAAAAATCAATGATTAAGTTTTCTTTCAAATAATACTAAGGAAAAAGCTTGAAAAATAGATAAAAAATATGTTTAAAGAATGATAACAGGGAATCAGTCCTAGTCTAGTTCGATTCCTCTGTTTTCATTCTGCATAAGCTCGCTTAGAGCTCTAGGTTGTTGTTTGAATCCGAGTCGCGTGGTGGTATAAGCTCAGCTCATCTTTCTCCCGTTCGTTGCGCCAACAAAGATAAGCATCTCTTCTTATCTTTGTTTTTTGTTGGATTTGTAGTTGTTCTATACTTTCCGTTTGTTTGTTCTTAGTGATATTTTAGTTATTCTATATTATGGTCGATTAAGTATCCACTTCGTCTTGCCTAAAATTTTGGATACTGTCTCTGTTCTTAGTGATAGTTTAGTTCATGTTTAGTTTTGGTGCTAGCTGATTAGTTTTAGCTATGTCCTCTTATTCTTCTTGCATTCAAGGGAGGTGTTAATGTTATGGGATAGATTTTGACTAGTTTTATAGTTGGTACAAGTCCTATGGGATGATTAAGCTTACTGAAGTTTTAGTCCAAAAAGATCTAAAAATTATCTATTTATATTCTTTTCCCGAGTTACCGTTTGGTAGGCTTCTTGAGTATTGTATTTAAATACGAGAATTTGTAGTTGTTGTGATTTGAGTTCATGTTAATGTCAGTCAAATTTCTTTAACAGTGAATCCATTTCTATTTGAATTAGTTCCTTCCTAATATATGGAAAGTCTCTTTCTTTATTTTGTCTAATTGATAGATAATTATAGTTAAATATTTTGTATAATTTCAGCAGCTTGTAGCATGTCACTTAGAGTTTTGAGTTACTTTGTTTGCTTAGTTAGATCTCTCGTGTGTTAATCGATTGTCTCGGGTTTAAGTTAACTATCATCCTAGTACTGTAGTTAATCTTTTTATTTTCTTGTACATGAGCGCTCTCTTGTCTTGATCCTGTCCTAAAAAAGCAGTTTTTTGAGATTCTTTGTCAAAGTCTAAGGTCATTCATGTGCATGCGTTAGCGACTTAACTATGAGTTTATTGCTGAAAAATCGCCCTTTATTCAAGTGCTCTCTTAGTGCTAAATTTGTTAGTGTTGAATTATATTATTTTTATTTTATTTTTTTAAAAAGGAGTAGTATGTGAGACTTGCCTATCATGTTTATTTTTTTAGCTTGTTACTTTTCCTCCCCAGCTTATGCATATGCTAGTAATATCTGTAGGTTTCTTGTTGGCTCACCTTTTACTTAATTCTCATAAAAAATATTGTTCATTATAATATTTTATGAAGTTAAGTGAAGTTTGATTTTGATCACTTTAGCGCATATATCTAACTACCATGTTAATTAATTTAGTTGGAACAATCAGCATGTTCTTTAGTCATTTTTTTAGCTTTCTGTTTGGCCTTATATGATTTCCTTTAATTATATTATAAGTATTATATGTCTCATTTCTTCCCTTTGCATAATTTAGTATGTTCTTTTTTGCTATCCGTTTTGGTTAGGTCATATGCTAACGTTCCTTTCCCTTTTTATTCATGTAAAAACCGTCTGAGTTTTCCATGAACTCTTGCCTCCCCTATTGCATTTTGAGATAGCCATAAATTCTCCATCGAATCTCCCAACTTTAAAATTGACGAATAGATCCCCAAAAAGTAAAGGATATGAAGTCAATTGAAGAGTTGAAGTTGTGTGGCCAAAGCAAGCTTTTCTTTTGTTTATTGTTGTATTTTGTAAAAATTGGGCCTAATCCCTTGTCATCTTGGTATTATTTTTCTAGAACTTAGGACAGGTACGAAATTGAAATGGTGAAAAATCCAAAGCGAAATGGGTCCAAATACCGGTCCAGGCGGACAAAAATTTGATTTGGACCCAACTCTCTCTCTCTCTCTCTCTCTCTCTCTACTTTATCATTTACTTGCTGATTGATACTAATTATTAGTTTTAGGGCTAGAAAAAATCAAATCTCCCAGAAGACGTCACTTTGTTTTAACGACTCGATTAAATCAAATAAGTAAATATGCTTAGAATAAATTTTTCAAATTAAAATTCACTTAGATAGTAAAATTAATACTTCCTTTTTTCAAACATCAAATAGTTTTTATCTCAAAAATTAAGTTAGAATATTTTTAGCCAAATAAGTTAGTTGTTTGATAATCACGATTTAGCGAATATTTTAGTTGCCGTAAAAACCTTCCAAAAATATAAATAAGAATCCCCGAACCCCCTTTTAAGTTTTCAAAATGATTTTTCTGTTTAAGTCTTTTGAAAATAAAAGTTTTCTTAATTTTCCTTTAAAAATTAAGTGGCGACTTTGAAAAAGTCAAAAACCTATAAAAAACTTATTTTCCGAAAATGATTTAAAACACAACTCATGCTTATACATTATAACATCTCAATGTCTTCAAGGACATAATGACAATACACACATATAAGATAAATTCAATAAGAACTAAGCAAGATAGATCAAACTTATCCTTCATGCAAGCCTTTGACACCTTTTCTCAGTTCTCCAAAAAAATCATCATAATAAAGCACAAAGGTAGTAGGTAATTCACAATACGACATAAGAAACACTTCTCTAGCATTATCTAATCATATACATTAAACCCACTTCATAATTTAAAAATTGAGGATTTGCATATTCATAGGTCTATTGAGTTTTTAACCGTAAAATCATTAACTAACATTGAAAAATTTCATATTTCTTTCATTAAAACATTTTTATGCAAGAACCCATACTTAAATTCAAAATAGAAGAATTTATGAATTTGAAACCCTTTTTGAAAATTCTTTGGATTGGCTCCTTGCGTGAGAGAAGAATCAAGGATGAACTATCATACCTTCTATGAAGTAACCCACAAGATTTTGTGAAGAAATCACCCAAAACCTTCAATCCAAGTTCTACCTTGAGTTCAAGCTTCAATGGGGTTTAGAGAGAGATTTTCTTGGGTGGGAGGTTTTGATTTTCAAAAGTGAAGACTAACTTAGGTTCTAGGAGTACAAAATAACTTAAAATACCTAAAACCCCCTAAAACAACCGTCAATATCTTTTTAAAAGACTTGGGATGAATTAACCAAAACACCCCAAGCATGGCCAAATCACAGACAACTTTTGTAGGCTTCCAAACGATGGACCCATCTACTGGGCGTCGTTTGAATGAAGATTGAAACAAACACAATAGCAACCAACTAATCGTTCTATTAATTGCTAAACAAATTCCAAAGACTAAGATTACAGAAAACTGCAAGGAAAGAAGAAAAAACAAAGAAGGGATGAGAAGAGAATTACAGAAGAAAATAGAGACCAAAATTAGGGATACGATGCAACAATGATAGTCTAAACTAACTACGCCTAGAGATAATAGATTTATATCCAACACTTGCTATACCACTTGCCGCATATTTAGCTCACACTTTACCCACACATTTTGTTAGACAAAGTCAACAAATCTTTTAGATGGTATTTTCACACGATTACTCCTTCTAGGCTGAATAAAATTATCTTCTGATTTAGCCTCGTTGTCCTCCGCGTCATTACTCTAGCTTTTCTCCACGTCATTACTCTATTTCATAACAAAGACCCATCCTACTGGGCGTCATTTAGTTCAGAGAGTCATTTCTTTGGGGCTTAGATCCCATAACTAATTGTGGATCTATGCCCCCAAACGATGGGGCGTCATTCAATCTTGCCCGTCGACTACGGTCGCCATTTGGGCAGTGCTTGATAGCTTTCTTGCAAAGTCTTGGGTCCTCCTAAAGGACCCATAGGGTGTCCCTTGGGGAATCGTACCCAAACGTCAAACCCTAATTCTCATCTAGGTCTTAGGAAGATTATATCTCACTGCGGCATAATATACACTGGTCCTGCAGTATAACTCTTGATTTCCCCCCTCCAGGATACAACAACCCCACAAAAATGTATAACTCAAACAACTCTAGATTAGTTGAAGACTCCAATGCTCCATAAAAGAACACCTTCCTTCAACATATAATACTTTTATTTGTAAAGTGAATATAATTGAATACTTAGAACATTTTCTATGTCTCAACTCTCTCGTTCGCTACACAAACCTCAATATAATACTATTCATCTTTTTCACTCTATATTTTCTTGTATTTCTCTTGTTTCTTATTGTATCTCAATACAAATGAAGACTAAACTATTTATAGATGATAAATTCTTCCTTTTAATGAATAGGAGATAGTGGATAATAAATTTGTCAAATGATAACTCAAATATTACATAAGTTCCAAGACATATATATAGAATAATGGATGAAATGAAGAGTTGGTGGTTACATAAGTTATTAAAAACTAATGATCACTTTCTTCAACATTTGATGAGAGTAAAGAGGCACAAATGTAATGTCTATCAATAGGCATAACATGATATATAATGTGACATATAATATATATTTTAATTACTCAGTACTCTGTGTTTAGTAGTAGGGTTTGCATCTCTCTCCCTATAATCCAGCAAGTTTAGTCTTCATTCGAAGACGAATGGTCCCAAGGGGGAGGTAATGTAACAACCCGTATCCAAAACATACCAAAAACCATCTTTAAGAAAGATCAGCAGGTGCAACAAATGGTGGACATCGACAGACCATATCCTGACCAACGTTCCATCCTGCAATCCGTTAATATGGTCAGAAACCCCCAAAATCTCAGCCCAGGAAAATTTTGTTAAGTCCTTATTGATGAATGGACCTACGGTCCGTAAGTCAGACTTTGATCTGTAGTATGTGATCTTCGTCGACATCCCATTCACCCACTCTCTAATACGAACCACGGTTGACCATCACAAACTGTTTAGGGGGATTTACAATTGGGTAAACTTCAATTGATCATAACTCTTAACACAAAATTAATTAGGTGTCCTATGTCATACCCACAGATAAATAATTGAATTAGCTTTCCATAGCCACCAACCTGTCTAAGATCAGACCTTCGAGTAAAAAGTTATGTCTATTTTAGTAAAGGACTGTCGAATAGACCCAAATGACGGACCATCGATGGAACGATGGACCGTCTGTCCAGGTCATCGTTTGGTCCGACAACAATTAACTCAGGGGTCTTTTGGTCTTCTCCCACTTCATGTAAAACCCAAGATACGTCATTTTGATCCTAAATCATAAGATTTTAGTCAGTTTAAGCCTATAAACATAACTAAAACTTACCTAAGTCAAATCATTAATCAAAAACTAAGAAAATTAGAAGCAAGAAAGGAGAAAAAGGTCAAGAACCCTAGTCAAGAAGTCAGCAAGGTTCCCACAGTTCCTGCCCCCAAAATCTAAATATTTCTCCGTGAATTTCGTCACAAAGTATGTGGGATTCACTAGTGGGTTCCTTTCACCCATTGGGTTCCTAGTTTTCAGTCAGTTCTTGATTCTATTATCATGATTAAATCTAGGAATTCTAGAACTTGATGAATTTATTAAATATATGTTCCAAATTAGATTGTAAAGTTGTTGTTCAATTTATCGCATGAATTAGAGAACCCTAGCTATGGATTTCTTCAGTTCTTGAATTACACATGCTAGGTCAGAAATTTCAGTTATTCAATTATACATGCCTCAGCTATTAATGCATAATTATCAGATTAAGCGTTGCATTCTCAATTTGCATGTTCATTTTTGAGCTATCCAGCATTTACAGGAACTCAATCATAATCAGTTAAACATAATTCATTGGGAGTAGCAAAATAGCGAGCTGGACTAGGGTTCAACATACCTAATTAGTCCCAGACTACTAGCCAAGTAGGTTGTAAGTCCTCTCTGTGTGCAATCAGTTTAGTGATCACGTCAGCATGTCTTTATACCTCTGACAGGGTATATGGGGTCCTCTCGATGGGGTGTATATATCGTACTCCACATTTAGATCATTTTACTTTATTATTAGTTATTAATAGGCCCCACAGTTCAATCAGACTCTTTTGCATTGACCATTATCACTATATTTAGTATTCAGTTTTAGCATGTTATAAGTTGGTCATTGCATTCAGTTAGTATATCATGTTCATATTATTTTACTTGCTTTTTTGTACTTGTTCATTTATGTTTTATTTCAGCTTTATTCTATCCTACATTCTCAGTACCTTCCAAATACTAATGCATACGTGCGCTACATCTTCTCGTGATGTAGGTTCAGGTTCTCAGCATCCAGATCACACTTAGATCGATTCCCTATTTTCAGCTCAACAGATTCTGTGGTGAGTCCTGGTTCGCCGAGGACAATAGTCATGAGTTACTTTTCAGTATTTAGTCCTTTAGTTTCAATTTTCACCAGGCTTAGTTAAGGCTTGTCCCATTATTCTTAGTCATTTGGAGGCTTATTTCAGACATAAATACTTTCAGCTTATTGTTGAGTTAGTAACTTCTTTGCATTAAACTCATCAATATTTCATTTATCTTAGTTATAGTATATGGGTATTCCCCAACTTTTTAGTTTAAATTATGATTTAGCTTCCGCATTAAGTTTATTATCTTTAGTATGCTCATGATCATTGTCAACAAGGTTAGCTTGCGATCACTTGTGGTTCTAGGTTCCGTTTCCACATATCAGGGGTAGCTCAGAGTGCGATAGATGTTGTGATCCCTATCCTGATATGCACATTTTTTCAAACTGTAACAAAACATGAATTTCCTTAAAATTGTTGGTGTAATATACCACAAATACAATAAACTACAATTGAAATAAAATTAACAAAAATCTATAAACAAATCTTTAGGCTGAAACACGAATATCTCGCTCTCTTTAAGGAGATTCAAGCCCACTGTGGCATAATATACACTGGTCCAGCAGTATAACTCTTGAATTTTCCCCTCCACGATACAACATCTCAACAATAGTGTATAACTCAAATAACTCTAGATTAGTTGAAGAGTCCAAAGAAAACATTACTTCAACAAATAAAACTCTCTTTTGTATAGTGAATATAGTTGAAGACTTAGAACATTTTCTGTGTCTCAACTCTCTCTTTCACTACACAAATCTCAATATTCTACTACTCATCTTTCACACTCTATATTTTCTTGTACTTCTCTTGTTTCTTCTTGTATCCAAACACAAATGAAGACTACAAAATTTATGGGTGGTGAATTCTTTCTTGCAATGAATAAGAAATAGTGAATCGTAAATTTGCCAAATGAATGACTCAAATGTTACGTAAGTTACATGACATAGATATAGAATAATGGATGAAATGAAGAGTTGGTGTTTATATAAGTTACTAAATATTAACAATCACTTTCTTCCACAATTGATGAGAGTAAGAGACACAAATGTAATGTTCATCAATAGACATACCATGATATATAATGTGACATACAATATATATTTTTATTAATATTAAAATGTCACACCAACGCAAACAAAACTTCAATTTCATCTCATGATTCCATATCATGATAGCATTTCATAATTCCATATCATGATACCATATCGCATACCAGACGGGAAGCAAGTTCTGATGTATAATTGTAGCATTCTTATATTTTCTGCTTATGTCGTTTCAACCAGTAATATGAGTGTGAATATTTTTTATTCTCCATTTCTGTTTTTTTCATTGTGTTCTCATTTAAATGTGAATTCACACTTTAGATTTTGAAACAAAAATTATGAATTTGTATGTTCCGAAAAGGTATTATAGCCACAACATTTCACAATATTTAAACTATATAAGAGAATTATGGTGAAGTAACAATTTATTTAACCTGCAAAATTATTTTATATTAATTATATTAGGTTGCTCATTCTCTTTAAGAGAGTGCACACTCTCCTTATGTGAAATGGACAAAAGATGATGTTATAATATCAGTTCAAGATTGTCAAGGTTGTTCAAAATTGGAAGAGTAAATTTTTTTAGCTACTGGTGAGCAATATATTTATTACCAGTAAGTGGGTTTGAAATAAAATGACATATTCATTTCCCATTTTTTTTCTTTAAACTTAAAAATGGTTGTTGTACATTTGCCTCTGCACGAATCAAATTGCAGACATTTGGCACTGAACTGAACACACTTACCACTGGACTATCAACCTCCGCTGATATTTAGTGTGTGCATTTATTTATATAATGAAATAACATAGAGTATATTGCCTATGCATACGATTTCATTTTCGGCGAAAGGTGGTCAGCTAACCACCCTTCACGAGCTGTAGCTCCGCCCCTGAGTAGAACGCCCGTATAGTTAAGATATCTTTTTGAAAATTCGATTAAATTTAGGTGTCAGTTGATGTCTTTTTTAAAAAGTATATATATTGTTTCTGAATGACATGTCTTTAGCTACAAATTTCTTTATAAATGACATATCTTTAGCTATCTTATAGATTTAAAAAGACAAAAGACATAAAGTGACACTTGGAGTTATCCCGAATTTTTAAAAAGACAGCTAAACTATGCAAGTGTCCTGTTACCCACTGAAACAATCCTGAACTGATATTATTCCATCATTTTTTGTCCACCTGGCATGGAGAGTGTATAGACTCTCTTAAAGAGCGTGAACAAACTAAAAAAACGAATATACTTTTATTTTTACAAGAATATTACTATATAATATATATTTATATTATTATTATTTAAACTTTTTCTCCTTGTTATTTTTTTCTTTTTCTTTCTTCCTTCTTCTTCAATAATTCAAGGGAAAAAGATCTGATATACCCATTAACTTTGTCATTTGGAGCTGATATACCCCTCGTTATAAAAGTGGCTCATATATGCCCTTACCGTTATACAAACGGCTCACATATACCCCTGCTGTTACAAAATGGCTCACATATACCCTTCATTTAACGGAAGTTAAAAGTTAGTTTTAAATTTATATTTATTACTTCTAATTTTTATAAAAAAATTATTTAGGGGTATATATGATTCTTCTATCAAAGTTTAAGGTATATTTTTAATTTTTTCATACATAAATTATTTTTTGACTTCTTTTATTATAATTATTTGAGTTTCTTATTCTTATTTTGTTTTTTTCTTCCATTCCTTAGTTTAAAGAAAAAGAAATTAAACTATTTTTTTTGTGTGTATTGTAATTTAATTTCGTATTCGAAGAAAAAATTTGGTCATCTACAATAAGTTTTACAAGAATATTTGTGAAACATATATAAACTTGATTATCAAAATAATAATTATAAATTAGTCACTGAAACAAAAAAATTAAAAAAAAATATGTTTGACGAGGATTAAATGTACTCATACGGGATTATATTTTTCAGAAAAAAAAATAAAAATTTAGATTAAAATTATTTTTTTTTTCATTTCCTATAGAGGAAAAGGGTATATAGTGATACTGAAGAATCACTTGAACTCGAATGTGTATAGGACAAGACATTTGATCACCTCGAGTAAGTTAAGCAAGAAAATTTTATATGAAGAATATCTGAGATGGAGTATATCTTTGTTAGACAACTCCCCGGCGTTGGAGAGAGTGCTAATAGATCGACAAATTCTTGATCAAGAACTTCATGACAAAATATTATAGTTTTTCATTGAGATCTCAAATTGTTTTGGTGTTCATCACCTAAAGGAAAAATTGTCTATATAGATTTAAGCTGATCTCAATCTTTTTCTTAGAAGTTTAAACTCAAAAGGGAGAAAGAGATGTTGATTTATTATTATTTATATATGTAATCACCCAGACCCGGAAGGTCATTTTTGAAAATTTATATAATATTACCATTTTACCCATCTCGGTATTGGCCGAAGTCACTTTTGATCAATTTGTGAAGTTGGGTCGGAAATTTTGGAGCTATTTGTTAATTAGGATTGTTTAATTACGGGTGTTTTAAAATAATTAATTTAGTTAGTAGCTAATGGCTAAGTGCATACTTTATTTAAAAATCTAATAGTATTTGGCACAAATATATTAAAATAAATAAATAGGGTTAAACAATTATATGCAAAACTAATTAAGAATCGAAAGGAGTATAGTGAGAAAAATATTTGTGACACTAACAAGAAGAAAACGACCTCCCTGTAAGCAAATCTTCACGATTTATGCCTTCTTATCTTATCTCCGCAAATCAGTAACATTGTATACGTGTGGAAATAAGATAAGAAGGCATAAATCATGACGATTTTCTTACAGGGAGGTCATTTACCTCTTGTTAGTGCCACACAAATATTTTTCTCAGTATAATCCTCTCGCTTCTTAAGTAATTTTGTACATAATTGTTTAACGGCATTTAGTTATTTTAATATATTTGTGCCAAATAGTATTGGATTTTTAAATAAAGTGTGCACTTAGCCATTAGCTACTAACTAAAATTAATTATTTTAAAACACCCGTTAATTAAACAAATTGTAATTAACAAATATCTCAAAAATTTCAAATCTAACTTCACAAATTGATCAAAAGTGAATCTGGGAAACTACCTAGATGTATAAAACAACAATTTTGTAAAAAATTTCAAAAATGAGCTTCTGGGTCATTACACTATCCACCAACTAAAATCCATGTTCATCCTCGAACATAAGGAAGAATAAGGAAGATAAACAATGATACCAAAGCTCGGTTATGACCTACTAGTCGATGTTCATCTTTCCAAGTGAGTTCCTACTTAAGACTATTTCATCAAGATTAGATACTAAGAACTGAACTTTCGAATAAAACTTTTATAAACCAACAGAATAACCCCTGAATTGAATTACTCTAGACTATAACATAATCACCATGATGATTTTTTTTACATAACCACAATCAAATTCTGAATCAATACCACCTACCACGAAAAGTGAAATTGAAGTATCCACCACACACTCATAACGCACAAATCATGATAGATTTTATTAAGATTCCCTTTTACAATACAATCCTTTTCACGAATTTAAGTTATAAAAATTTGATCTTTAGATAATGAGTACTCATTAAGGGAGAATAACACTTATCTTACCCATACAAGGAAATGATCAAGTAAACACCCAACAAGCAATACACTTAAAATGTAGAACCTCTAAAAACTCTCTTAGACAATGACATCTCTTCATAGATCTTATATAAGTTCTCATAAGCAAGGCTGTGCATGTATATCACTAGTATACTTTAACCATCTTAAACAACGCCAAATCTTCCATAACTGAAATGAACAAGTCTAACCAAGGATGCCACCCTACAAGAAAAATCACAAGATCCGTACACCCGATTCACCACTAGGAATTCACCCATAGAAGCAAAAATATACACGAACGTAGAAAGTGAATCATACTCTAAACCATGTCAAGAATGAAGTAGTTGGTCACATAAGAATATACAGAAATAAGGTCGATAACAAAAGATACTCCTTCCGTAGGGCCCATATAAATAAACTTTCATTCATCTGACTCCATCTCTCAATTTTTAGCCACCCACAATCAACTAGTCTTATCTCCATCAAAACATTACAAGCACTCGATTCATCAAACCCCACATACTCCTCCCAATACTCCATTGAATATAACATTCTTGATACCGACAAACATCATAACTGCACCAACCATTTACCTTACTCTCAAACTGTCACTAGTATCAAAGTCTCCTTAGAGAACACATTGTAGCCTTAAAAAATAAAAAAATATGGCTCTCTCTTTCAATTTTAGCATTACATAACATGTATGAGTCACACCTAATATTTACAGAACTACTTTATAAATCTTAAGTACTTTACCATCGAGATAAAACAAATAAATAACAGTCAATATCAACTCCATGTAATTTTTCAGATACCAAATTTCAAGTAATATTCAAAACCATCATATACTTCATACTAACACTTAAGAAATTCTTGGTCACTCCAATATTTGTTATACTAAAAGCTCATAACCTCTACTCACTATCAAAAGCCTCTATAACACTTCATAACAGTCTGGAAAGTAGTTTCAATTCCTTCGAAATCCTCATTAATCATGTAAAACAATAGATCCACACAATCAATCATCAATAAGTTATCTATCATAATTCGAACAATCTAGCTTGAAATAACGACATAGAATCTTTCACACATCTTTCGTTGTCACCCAAAAAAAAACTCGATCTTTAGAAAAGTAGATAAATATCTTGCAAGTTGTACCGAACTAGTTCACATCCCACAGTCATATCTAAACTCATAAGCAAAAATTCAATAAATCCTTCAACTACAAACCAAGGCATCATAGGAGAGGTTTTATTCCGTCATCTTTTTAAAATTCTTTTCATAATACAATTTCAAATACCTTGAACCCTTCGATATACTAAACTCTTTTTTCTTTCATTGACTCACAGATCAATCTTATCATTTGATGGATAAAAGCGGAAAGAATCGGCGAAACAACAATTTTTATAAGTTACCCTATGAGGCTATTATAAAAAAGGCACCAATATTAACAAAGAGTCTATCCAGGGCCGACTTAACCACTGGGCCATTAAAGTCGTCGCTTGGGGCCTCATGTTTTTGAGTCCCCTCTATTTTAACAAAAAAAAAAGTACTTACACAAGTTACTTAAAATTAAAGGTATATTTTTTTTAAAAAAAAACACATGCAATGAGTATAACAAAAAAATAAAAATAGCCGTTAGTTTTTACCACTTTTTCTAAGGAAATGAAATATTTTATGAAAATAATTTTCTCAAGTGGAAAATTGTGCTTTCTTATTCATCTCCGAAAATTTTGACCTTATATTATTATTTACCTTATACTCATCTTTTTTTATCTTCTATTGTATTATTTTTATTTTCAATGCTAAATTCTCTCCTAAAAGTTGATTTATTGTTGCTTACACGTCAAAAAAGAACAAAATTTGGTTTTGAGTGTCTTCTTCAAATCAATCATTATATTGAAGGAATGCAAGACTATTTCAATATTATTATATCAACTTATCATAGTCATGAGTCAGGTTTTATTATTCTAACTTAATTTTATAAATTTTCTTGAACTTTTGTTATTATTGATATTCTTAAATAGTAAGTGTGTGTGTGTGTGTGTATATATATATATATATATATATATATATATATATATATATATATATTCTCCTTTTAGTTATTATAAAGAGAAATATTACAAGTAAAACATAATAATTTAATGAAAATACTCAATCAAATAAAAATACTTGATTTTTTTTGTAATGCTTATTTTGCTTATAGAATAATGTTAACAATTCCAGTAACTATTGCCTCGGATGAAAGATGTTTTTCGAAACTAAAATTGATAAAATCTAATCTAATATCAACAGCGTGAGATTGAATGTATTAGCTATATCATTAATTTAAAAGGAATAACTAAAACAATTATTAAAAAACAGTAATTAATGACTTCACATCTAAAAAGACAAGAAAATAGGCTTTTAATAAAGGCCGAACTCATAAACAAATTCCTGAACTTGTTGGGTTTTTTCCTTTAGGTACCTCAACTACGCCATTTTCCTTTTGAATCATTAAACCGCTCATGATTTGTTCATTTTAGACTTTATTGACTTATTTTGACCGGCTTTTTAAATTGTAAATGTCTTCAATAGTGTTTGTATTGTAATGATTTTGATTGAAGGAATGAAAAGTAACTTTGTGTTAGTCTCATTTATTTTATAATGTGTTCAAATAACTTGAAGTAAAACAAAATTATTGTCGAACAGTTTCACAATTAGTTGAACTAATGAGTTCTCGAACAATATGTGTATCTCCTACCAATACTCCTCATAAAATCTGATTTCACTATCAGCCAAGAGTGTTTAAAAGGAACAAATTATGGATGATTCAATGATTCAATAGGAAAATAGCATAGTTGTGGTACCTGAGGGGAAAAATCCAACAAGTTTAGGGATCTGTTTATATGTTTGACCTTAAATATATATATATATATATATATATATATATATATCTATATATATATATATATATATATATATATATATATATATATATATAGTACATCATTATTATTTTTTTGTAAAATAAAATAAAATAATAATAGGGCCCCTATTTAAGGTTTGACTTTTAGGCCCCCAATTTTGTTGATTCAGCCGTAATTCCATCTTCTACACCCACAATCGTCATATCTACGTCTAGGATGTGATACCACATAACATATCATTATCTCTCCCTTGACCACATGTTAGCTGGAGAAAGCGTCACAACATGCAGTAGTTGATATTAAATCAATAAATGTGTAATTAATTTTTTTGTTAGTGCGTTTTTGATGATTTACTTCATGTTAACTTCATATAATTATTTTTTCTATTCTTATGAATCTTCATGATTAATTAATTTGTATTTTTACTCCTCTCATAGTCAACAAAACCTTTACTCTTCTCATTGTCAACTTCCCAAAGTGGCTAAAGGCTTAATTTAATTAGATAAATGGCAATTTGCATCCATAAATTGCCAGTTATATTAGTTACTGCTAAATATGATTTTTTAAAAATTTTAAATATCACATTTTGCATAATAATATTCTGTTATTCATCAATTGGACTATTATTGACATTACTATGTTTCTTTTTCATTTTATTTTGAAATGTTTTATTTGAGTTGAAGATTTAATAGGAATAATCTCTCTAGCTTATAGGATAACAGTAAATTTACCTATACATGATTCTTTTCAAATCTAGCTTATGAGATTATATTAGATATGCATTAATTGTTGAATCATCTTCACATATAAATGTGAGAAATCAAAGGAAAGGTATGATAATTTCAACCTATCATTATTTTATAATATTATTAGCTTATCATTATTCTTCAAATGTAATGATATATTAGTAGTTTATATAGTTGATATAAGATTAAATACTTGGATACATAATATAAGGATCTTGAACACGATAATCTTACATAGAGATCGTTAGGAGTACATACCTGATGCGGAAGACATCATCAAAGAGAAAAGCGGAAGTGTTAGTCGTAAATTGATTTCTACATCCTTGCCCTAACTTTATTTTATCACAACCGTCAACGATTGAATTATTGTAGTGAATATGTGATAACCCTAATGGGTGCATGGAGGGAGGACCAATTTATAGAGGTTATAACTTAATCTGGTACGTGCATCAAATAACTAATGTATGGATGATATCCTTATTAAATATTATTTATTATACTACTTGGATTGCAAGTAAATTTGGGCTATAAGTAAGAAATAATGAATAATAATTAAATAATAATTCTTACAGTTGACTCACAAATCACACGAGTCATAATTGTTTTTGTGAAATGGCACAAGTAATAACATTATATAATTATCCATTAAATGTTGATAAAGAAGAAGAGCTTTCTATCATTTAAGGGTGTAATCTTGTGATCAATCAAATGAATTAAATTATGAAGGCTTAGTAAAATAAAATAAAAATCTAATCCATCTCATCTAACCCTCTACTCATAATTTATTTTTATTTTATTTTTATATTTTTCTTATTTTGTTTTAAATATGTAAATAAATATGTAAATCCCACACACACACTTTATTGTAATCAAAACTCTTAATTACAATATTACAACTTTTTCCTACCAAACTCACAACACTCCCCGATAAATCTCAAACTCCTGATCTTGTTTTGATCTTCTCTCTATGTAAATGCGCAAAATTTTTCATGAACTATTGTAGTATTTATAGACTTTAGAAATCTCCTAAGTATTGTTCATTTCACATATTACTGCTCGCCGCTTTAAAAAAACTTCTTTAAACCTAACTTGACTCGAACTCCTCCTTGCATTCTGCTTTGAAAGGAAAAACTTTGATGCAATTTACCTTAACTGAATAAGAAAACTTTATTAATTACTAACTCTTTCTTCTGCTTGGTTTCAAGTTCCTTTTATAATTCGAAGTTTTAAGTTCACGTGGCAAGTTTCTGCTTTTCTACTTCTTTCAGGCTTTTGTATCCTTCTTTACTTCATCTTCCTTGTTTGTCTAGTTTTCCTATTTGATTAAGAAAACTATCTTACCTGCGTACTCCTTTATAAAGGAAATTTTTTGTTCAAGTTTCTTTTAAAAAAACAATACTTTCACAACTTTATAATTTCTAATTCAGTGGTTGATGATTTCCTTATCCGACTAGGATTCGGTCTGAAAAGTACATGTTGGCACAACCGGTTCCTTTCATCTATTCCTCTATTTGTCAATAATAAAAATCTTTGTCTTTCAAACACACTCAAAATCAGAGGGGGCGAGGAAGTATACGGAAAGGAGCAATACTTTAGACGAGGTGTGTATGTTCAATTTATCACTATAACTTTCGGAGCTTTTTCTCCAATTGTTGCTGCAATTTTCAGGCATATATATGTTGGTTAATTGTTTTGATTTACATTCAATAACATTATATAATTATGCATTAAATGTTTATAAAGAAGAAGAGTTTACTAGCATTTAATGTTGTAATCTAGTGATCAATCAAATGAATTAAATCATGAAGGTTTAATAAAATAAAATAAAAATCTACTTCACCTCATCTAACACTCTGGTCATAATTTATTTTTATTCTTTTTATATTTTTCTTGTTTTGTTTTAAATATGTAAATAAATAATTTAAGAATTTTCCTACTTACATATAGATCTTATAAAAGAAATAAAAATCTTCTACTGGAAGTAAAAAATACTTTTACTAAAAATGCACCACATGTGTACACTATTTCTTGTTTTTCTACAAATAATTTGTCCTCGACTAAATAACCTATCATCGACTACTTTTTTTCTTTCTAGTCTCTTCTAGGTTTTTCATGTGTACACTATTTCTTGTTTTTGACAAATCACATGTCCTCTACTAAATTACCTATCCTTGACTACTTTATTTTCTTTCTACTCTCCTCTAGGTCTTTCCATTTCTCCATTCTCATTCTTCCGTGGCCCAGTAATCTTCACTCTGTTGGAATTCTGACCCCAAGTATTCCTAAGGAACAAGTATATATTCTATATGTTTCTTTGCAGTTTACATCAGTTATGTTTTGTAAAGCAGATAAAATAATGACATAATATTTTATCACAGAAAACCCAAACACATAATGGGTAAAAACCATGACCTATACCTCTATAGGATTTAACTCCACTTCATTAAACTATGATTCTCAACAAAAGATCACAAACCTATGTAACCTAAGGAATTACATATTGTAATTCATAGCTATCCAAGACAAAAAATCCAGGTTTAAGTCTTCTACCGTCCGTCAAGTTTCTCAATCTTGTTAGACGAATCCTACAGACACACTTGATTGTAATCAAAACTCTTAATTACAATATTACAACTTTTTCCTTACAAACTCGCAACACTCCCCAATAAATCTCAAACTCTTTATCTTGTTTTGATCTTCTCTCTATGTAAGTGCATAAAATTCTTCCATGAACTATTGCAATATTTATAGGCTTTAAAACTCTCCTAAGTATTGTTCAACAAAACTTAGTCTTCGTCGCTTTAAATAAACTTTTTTAAACCGAACTTGACTCGAACTCCTTCTTGCATTTTGCTTTGCAAGGAAAAACTTTGACGTAGTTTACCTTAACAGAGTAAGAAAACTTTATAAATCACTAACTCCTTCTTCTACTTGGTTTAAACTTCCTTTTCTACTTCGATCTTGTAAGTTGACGTGGCAAGTTTCTACTTTTCTACTTTTTTCATGCTCTTGTCTCCTTTTTTACTTCAGCTTCCTTGTTTGTCTAGTTTTCCTATTTGCTTAAGAAAACTATGTTGTCTGTCTACTACTTTATAAAAGGAAGCATTCTGTTCTAGTTTCTTGTCAAAAAAATAATACTTCCACAACTTTATAACATCTAATTCGGTGGTTGACTTTCTCCTTATCCCACTCGGATTCGGTCTAAAAGGTACATGTTGGAGCAACCAATTCCTTTCATCTATTTCCCTATTTGTCAACTATCAAAATCTTTCTCGTTCAAATATACTCAAAATAAGAGGGGGTGAGGAAGTATTCAAAAAGGAGATATTCTTTAGACGAGGTGTGTAAGTTTAATTATCACTATAATTTTCAGAGCTTTTTCTCCAATTGTTGATGCAATTTTCAGGCATATACATGTTGGTTAATTATTTTGATTTGCATTCAATTTTTTCTTTTACCCTTTTCGGTATTTAAAACATTTGATTAAGAGTTATATATATAGACGCGGATGATTTTTAAAGTTTTGATCTTTGATTGGGTTTGTGCAATGCAGTTACCAAAGGGGTAAAAAGAAGATAGTTGATTTTTTTTTGATGTTGAAGTGGACTGGTTTAAATATCTAAAAAAAAAATTTTATTTTTTTTATTTTTAGTTTTATGTGTGAATATATGTAAATGAATCTGCTACAACTAAAATCAAATAACGGGGTAGCACTAAGTAGATGATATACCTAAAACAATAATTTTATTACTTTATTGTCATATCATGTTAAGACAATTCAGAATCTTGTACCGGTAGTCTTTTTGTTAGGTGGATATATGAGTTCATTTGTCCTTTTCATTTCATCATCTTTGTTCTTTTTGTCATAAAATTATTGAAGAGCTCGATTTCTTAATGGGTAAATTAAGAATAGTAGAAGGAGACTATTAGAGATTTCAATTTATTTAGGCTTTTTGTTGAAGTAGCCTTAATATATGTTATAGTGATGATGCCTGTTGACACCCAATTTTTACCCTCCACGATTTGATTAATTAATAATCTTCTTTAATATTGAACAGTGCGAAATAATTGTTTTTGAAAATAAAAAATACTATCAAGATTATCTTTCAAACACTTTTTGCCACTTTTTCATATGGATTATATGTCTTTTACTTAAAATATATAGATTGATATAACTTTTCAATTTGAAGGAATAGTTAGTAAATTGATTTACCAAAAAATAGAGGTTTAATTAAGTATGCAACTTATTTTATTTAAACTGATAATTTAATATGATCATTCCTTTTGAAATATTTATTTTGATGTTGTTAAAGTTAAGAAGCTTGAGTAATTAGTTGACTTTATAATCCATCTCATTTCCCTTTGAAACTCTCTCCAGGGATTTTATTTAGTCCATGTTTGGACCATCAGATAACCTTTAACCTAAAATTTTGGCCCAAATTCTTTAAACCCATTTCACATCAACAGACCCAAGACCCAATTAAGAATTTTAAAATTTCCAGAGTCCCACATCGTTTTCCCCATTTATTTCGACCTAAAGTTTGTCCTATATAAACCCCCTCACCCTTACTGTTCAGGGCAGGAGTTTTTGGAGTCGAGAAAAAGAACACCCTGCTAAGTTTATGGGAGTTCTTATTTTCTTCGTTGAAATTTTTTTGATTTGCGACTATTTTGAGTCGGATTGGGATTGGAATTCGTCACGTCCAGGATTGAGTTCTAGTCGCTGCCCAGAACCTGGTAACACTTGTATTCCTTCCTCTTTTGATATGAAGTCTTGGGTTTAGTCTTTTTTAGCGATTATGTATACCTATTGTAGTTCAATAAATAAAGGTGTTTAGATTTAACTTCGTTGTTTAGCACTGTTTGTTAGTTTTAGATCTTGTCTCTTGTTTTAATCTCAATGCTCAAGAATGGAGGTTTATTTTAGCTTAACATTATGTGAATTATGTGATGTTTAAATAATTACATCAAGTTGTGTTGTTTAGTCATTTCACCCACTTTTTCATTTTAAATATAGTTGTTGATAATCAGTGTTTAAATTTGTTTGAAATCCTTGATAGTATCTTGATTAATTACCTTATTCAAATTGTGATCTTGACTGTTGGCCCGTATTTCTTCCTTGATTTTACCTTGATTTAATTATCTTGTCCTTCTTGTTTTACTTGAGAGATTTCATTGTGTGTCTTCCTTTAATTTGTGCAAGCTGTGAAATATATTCCTTGTGTCGCTTCCTTTAATTCTTGCAAACTGTGAAATTTGATCTGATTGATCAAATATTCACTTTCCTTTCTTTACTAGATTTGCTCATGATTCACTTGATTCCTACAATCAGGTTGATTGAGAGTCTGCGATTTGGTGATGTATCTCGTTCCTTTCCTGCATCAAGTGACTAGTCAGTATTTGCATTTGTCATTATTAACACCTTTGATTATGAGGTTAACACAATGTTGTGTGCACCTCTTTATGAGATTTCGTATATGTGCTGAACATTGTCTTTTCCTCTGTTTTATGACTTTTCTTAGTTACGACCTCTCAATTTCCACTTTGTTTTTTGGGTCTTTTTACTACTCTATTGTTTCTGCTGACTAATTGTTTTTGCTTTTTACACTTTGCATTGTGTTGTTTTTGCTTATTAAAATCAGTTATACTTTCATAAACATTTGTTGAATTTCTCATACATATCATCCTAAGACTACAAGATGAAATGAATAAAAACTAGGACTCTACAAGACATTTTTAATTCTAACAATTTGAATTCCTTTGTAACCCTAATTGATATGTCATTAAGATTTTTCCTTAATAGCTTGCCGTAAAAGGTAGAAATGTTTCCTTATATTCCTAGCTTTTAATAGTGTGGTGTGAAGCAAGGGTAATCAATAATCACTGAAGAAATGCGTGTTTGAACAGATATAAGAAATATTGGGGTTGCAGCATGGAGTGATACCTTAGGAATCATGCGCATCTGAAGAACAAAATAAACTCTAGAATAATAAGGGTGCTAATTCCTCAAAAATTTCCCTCCTCTTGAAAAAAAAGGAAACAAAGTCAAATATCTTATTACCTTTATTTTCCTTTTCCAGAAGAGGGAAATTTTTGAGGATTTGACCCCCTTATGTTGGTACCTCATTTGATATTATCACTTAGTGCCTACAGGTATTTAGAAAAGTTTTCCATTACAATTTTATATTTTATTTCTCTCAATTACAAATCAATCGGAAGTTGACAATGATGTTTTTAGAATCTAACTACAAGGGGGCTATGAGAAGGTACTCAATTCCTCTCATTCTTTTCTCTCATGCTATGAAGTTCAAACATACTTGATAAACACATTTATTGTACACTAATGTGCAGGTAGCAAAAAACGCTTTAACGTAACACCATTTGTTTAAAGGAACTCTCTCAATGCTTTATTTTTACATTAATTTTCCAAGCTTCTTGTCCAATTGTTCCTGCAATTATCAGGTATGTGTTGGTTAATTGTTTTGATTTACATTTAATTTTCATTTACCCTTTCGGGTTTGCACAAATATCTATTTTGCATAGGTATTTAATGCTTTTGATTGAGGTTTATATACTATGGTCTTTCATTGAGTTTGAGAATGCAGTGACCAAAGGGGTCAAAGAAGATAGTTGTTTTTTCCATTTCTTTGTGAAACTCGATTCTGGTTTCCATTTTAAAGTGAACTGACTTATAATTTCTAAAATCAATCTTTTCTTTTATTTTTTTAAGCTTATATGTGAATATGTAAATCAATCTAATAACACATCATTAAAATCAAATAAGGGGGTAGTACTGAGAAGATGATATACCTAAAATAATAATTTATTACTTTGTTGGAATATCCTGTTAAGGCAATTCTAATTTTGTACGGAGAGAGACATTTAGTTGGGTTGATATATGAGTTAATTTTTTTTATTTCATTATATTTTTTCTTGTTGATAATTTTTATTTGTGTTTTTTGTCTTAAAATTGTTAAAGAGCTCGATTTCTTAATGGGTTAATTAAGTATACTAGTATGACAATAGAAGAATATGTAGAAGGGAGTTCAATTATATTTAGCCCTTTTGTCGAATTAGTGTCAATATATGTCACAGTGTTGGTACCAACATCTGACACATAAGAGAAAACCTACAAAAATGACTCATTAAAAAGGGACCTTCAAGTCGTTACAAGAATACTTAAATCAAAATTCCTATTAAATGAGATTGAAAGGAAAGTAATACTTTTCATAGTGTTTTTAAACAAATATTTTTGCAGTTTTTATCTCTTATAATTCTTTCATCGATACTTATATGTTTTAATATGTTTTTAATTTGCACTAAAAACTGTGAGTCATTTCTAAAAAAGAAACAATCTGATAGATAACTGCATATTAAATTTAATACTATACAATAGTAATTAAACCAACTGAATGTTTTATACTAGGTAGGTTTTATCTCTCGAATTAGATGATGAAACTTAGTAATGAATGAATGTTGTTGTTGTTTGCTTTTCCTAAAAAAATTCATGGCTTCTCAATTCATCTTCAATTTTTGGTATTATTAGTACTACTTTATATTGGTTTTTGTTTTTTATACTTTCCACTTTGTTTATAAATCACTCCAAAAGAATTAATGTTGTTGGAGAGGCACCTAAAAGATTGACAGGCAATTACTACTTGTCTTCTTTCTAGCACACATTGTGTCAAACGCAGTGGAACAATATCTCAAGTACATCACGATCTTACAATTCCGGTGTCTTCATCAGCTTCAACGTCAAGTTAGGACATCAAAACATCCCTATGATTATGCCACTACCTCATTAAATATGTTTGACAAAAATGTTATTCATTTTTTTTGGTAAATAAAGGATTTTCATTTATCAAAGTAAAGAGTCATTACAGAGACTAATCTAAAGTTAATACTCACATTCTATCCTCTTTTTTGTTATTTGTATAAAAAAAATTGTTGATCTTATACGACTAGACAATGGGAATCCGATTGGAAGACATAATCTACATGACATTTAGGTTGGGACTTGGGTCCCTGCTGAATATTTATGTTGATACAAAATGTGGGTTTATGCCAGACTAGAGGAAAAATATAAAACAATCGATGATAAGTTGTTTAGATATTATAAGTTTGATTCTTGGGATTATCTTATGCACTTATTATAACAAAAATCTTCAATAGGCACATAGACTATCTGTAAATTGTTAGTTCAGTATGATTCACTGTTAGATTCTACCTTGATACAAGTTTGAAACATGATCAATATTGTTCGGAGACATATAATAAATATAGCTAAAGTATGATCTTTCTCACATATACATGAGAGTGTTACTTTCCTACCCATGTTAGTGAAAATTCATTTTGCTAGATGTAGCTAAACTAGGTAAGTTGTATTGTTACAGTGAAAACGACATTATATTGAACAACTGTTCAACATGAAGAAATTATAGTTATGATTTCCTAGGGATCGGAGATGCTAGAGTTAAAAAGTTTCATTGGTCCAGTTTTATTAAGTAGAATACTGATGTTGTTTTAGTTGATTTGTCATGCAACCTTAGTGTGACTAGCGTTAAATAGTCATTAAAATCCTCAATTTTACCTAACTTCACCATATTCAAGAATTGAAATTATACAGAATCATGCCACGATGAATCAAGACAAATAATAAAATGATATGAAAGTAAACGAAACATAAGGGTAAGCCTCTAAATTAGAAGAATAAACCTTTGAATGTTTTAGAGAAGTGTTTTCACAAAGAATAGGGTTGCGGAGATCAAGTAGAAGTTGTTCAATAGATTATATTTTGCGATCCTTATTGGTCGGTGCTCCGACATCAGAAGATGCCAACAATGTGGCTCCTACTCCTCTGGATGTGTCAATACCGACTGAGAGAGACTTAGGCAAGTTTTTCATTTTTAAAACGTCAATCAAATGCTTTTATCATTTTCCTTTTTTTGCTTTTCCAAATTTATTTTCTCTCCTCTTTCTTCTATTTGGAAATTAAACAAAGACATTCACCATTTGCTTTAAAACCACACCATAATCAATGAAGATCATTAATGAACTTTAAAAGTAAATGAAAAACACATTTTTAATCATTGATGGTGCCACAATTTTAAATTAAATAATGATATGCCTTCATTAAATTATGGAATAGAATAAATAGGAGAGGAATGAAAATAAGGAAATAGAAAGTAAGAAAATGCTAAAAGCATTTGATTGAAGCTTTAGAATAAAAAACTTAACTCCGTCTCCCTCAAATACTCTGACATTGTCGACATTCTCAGAGGAGTAGAAAGTTTGTCGGCTTCATTTTTCGGTACCGGAGCACCAACCAATAAGGACTGCAAAATATAATTTTTTGAACAACTTGTACAGATCTCCGTAATCCAAATCTATGTGAAAACCCCCTCTTGATTCCCCCAAATCTATGTTAAAACGCCCGTCTGGAACATTCCAAGTGTTATTTTTCATGTTTCGATGTTCGCTTTCATGCTTCATTTATTATCATATCTTTTTCTATCGATTCCTTGGGAATGATTTTGTATAATTTCAAATCTTCATTATGGTGCTTTGAGGGTTTTAATGACACAATTACACACTTGTTACTTGAGAGAGTTTAAATGTAATTGGATAAACATAAAATTAATAAAGATGGAAAATGATGTCATCGACTGTCGAATTTAGCTATTGTTGAGAAAATTAGGAGGAAAAAGAGGTTTAATTTCATGTACCCTATTTTAATGTTAATGGTGTAAGTTATCTCATCTGGGATTGAACTGTTTCATTATGAATTCAAACATAATTTTTAAAAATGAATATAGAAACTTTATATATATAATTAGCAAGTAGAAAATGTTGTAACTACTGTGTAGCAAATAAACTATAGACGTCATCTTACTTCTACCATCCCACTTCCAGTGAATAGTGGAACATGGCCCCCTTAATTTTATTGTGGTACACATTTGGTACTATCGCTGCATTCTACATATATTTTGGGAAGTGTTTCACTATAACTCAAGAGTTTATTTGTCTCTCAAATGCACCTGCATCTCTTGGGTCTTGTACCACAAAACTTGCTTAATACCACATTTTCAGTTAAATATAATTCTTTTTTACTTCTCAAAACTAATTCCACAGACGTAAGTCCAAAAATAAGATCCAAATAGTATCAAATTAATGCAACTCTACAATTGTTTGATAAATCATTGCAGGAGAATTGAAATTTTATTTATATATGAAGAAATTATACACTTGGGATTTCTTTTCCTCATAATTCACGAACTATCAAGTAATAGTGACTGTTCATCCTTGATAGTCAGTGATGACCATAAAGAGGAAGAAAGGAAGATAACATGTTTGTGACCTTAAGTTCATAAGGCGCTGACAGGTGCAACACAAGAATGTTGTCTTAAATAATTATATTCATGAAAAATTCTTTTTAACCTTGAAAAACTTGGAATTTATCATTCATAAGAAAAAAGGACCAAATAATCAATGATGTGTTCTCCTGGATAGACTTTAGTGTGATGATAAGCGTAATTGTGATCCATCATAGTTATGATATTTGGTTTCCCTATAATAAATCTTTTGGATAGTTTTCTACTTTAAATAATATATTTCTTTGTATTTCTATCCCGTTGTTAATACAACAAACAAGTCAACACCTTTCCAATATTTGAAGCTTACAAACTTAGGTGTCATTGGTGATCCCGTGATGGAAATATGTCTGGAAATACAGTAGACATATTACCTTCTTGAGGGCACCAAAGACTCAAATATTCAAAAGGTGTTAGACGTGATTGTTGTATTAAGAAAGGGGGACAAATACAAAGGAATCTTCACTACAACGTAGAGACTGTCAGAATGATCTATTCAAGGAAAACCAACTATCACAACTATGAAGGATCATACATACAACTATCATCACACAAAAGTGTATCCAGATCTCGAGAACTCATTTGATTCAGAAGTTTATATATCTTCTTATTTTTTTAGAGAAGATGTTCTTAAAAGTTTTTGAAGGTCAAAAAGTATTTTTACATGAATAATATGGACTGGGATATTTATCTAAGACAACATTCTTATGTTGCATGCATCGGCTAGCTCTTCATTTCTTACTCTGTATGGCCATCAGTGACTACCATGGAAGGATTTTATTTATAACTTGATATTTTGTGAACTCTAAGGAAAAGACAACCCAAGTATAATATTTCTTTTACAAGTAATAGATAAGGTTATAAATCCAAGTATATAGCCTTCATATGTAAATCAAATTCCAATTCTGTTTCGATAAGAATTCTATATGAGCCTTAATCACTTTGGAATGAATAGAGATCAATCATCGCCACCTTAAACACATGCGCTATTTTATCTCCATTATGATGCACTCCACAAACACATTTCATTTGATTTTTCTGTTGCTTCTAATCCTCAATGCCATAATTCATTTATTAATGCTATATTTTTGTAACTACTGCCTTAGCAACTAAAGAGGGTGGATCTATGTCAAATTCACTACTTCAACTTTTCATAGAATCTGTCAATAGGATATAATGATAACAAAATTTGTTATTCTGTTGCTTATTTGATATTTTGTTCCCAAGTTATTAAAGAGGTCATTATTAATTTGTAAAAGACTATGCCCTATGGTTGAATTGTTTTGTTGTTTCTCAATAGTAATGTTTTGGTTAATATGTTATGAGGCATAAATAATTGTTTTCTAGTGATTTGATTCATTTGAAAGAGGCTTGCATGAACAGAGTGAAACACGACTTATCTTTGAAGATGGTTCCACGACACAACTGTCATATGATGATAGATATGGATAAATATGGCAGAAGGAAGAAAAAAATATGGCAGAAGGTGTGAATAAAGGTAAAATTTATGGACTTGGAGTACAACCTTCCTCAATTTATTCATTGCCATTGTTGTTTGGTGCTTCAACTTGTCACTCTCCGGAAGAAATTTATTTAGTATTTTTGAACATTTTCTATGAGATTTAGACTTGTTTTAAACTATTTACTTCTGTTTTGAATAACAGTTTAATACTTATTAGACTTTCTTCGGGTGATGCTTGAACTTTTAAATTTAGTTATATTGAATAAAAATTTTAATGATTAGGAATGTATTTGATGTTTGATTTTATTGTTAAACTTTTATGAATGGATGGTAGTATAATTTAACAGGTGGTTCATCAAGTAAAAAAAATTCTATATAAAAATGCATTTTTTTTACCACAGTAATCAGCAAAATGACCTGACTTCTTCAAAAAAAATTAATATTGCCTACTACATCAATCGGAGAATACCTAGTTATTTATTTAATAAATTACTTATTCTGACTACTCTACTCAGAAAAATACTTAAATTATTATACTGTAGTGGGAAGATATATTAATTAAATAATTAATTACTTAAATTCTATGGCAACTGTAGTTGGAATTTTTTTAATTAATAAACTATTATTTTAATATCCATTTAGAGAGTTAATGGTCAAGACTAGTTTTATAATTTCCGACTACGGTAATCGGCAAATTCTAACTACTGTAGCCGCTAAATATTTTACGACGTTCAATATGTCGACTACCCAAAATTAGTCCAAAAGTCATCAAAAAATTCCATTTTCCGACTACATTCAAACTATTTTTGCGGTCGGCAAACGACGAATTTCTATTAGTTCGATAAAGCATCAAAGTTATTCGAACGTAATAGGTCTCTTGAGACATTACTAATATCTTGTCTTTTTTCACTGTCATGAAAATTTTCATTCACACCCTATTCAATTACATGGAGAATTAGTTTGACTAGTCACGGAAATGCTTCTATTACTAGTTGAATTTTTGTGTGCAGTTTGCGTCCAATTTTTAGTTACGTCTTCGTTTCAACTTGCAAAACATGCTTCCAAGAATTTTCAGCATCTTCAATATCGTCAGGTGTATCCATTAGTTTGTGTCCTGATTCCAATAATTTTTGGCCTGAACTAAATCGCGGCGCACATCAACCCCAAGTCTTGACGTTTTCCCTTTATATTCAATTATTGTTTGGACATCAATATTACTTGTAACAACATCAATTGAGTGTGTGTACGATTTTGCTCAGAATTGGAAACAACCAATTGTTCATCAACCATTCTTTTTTTATTTAATATATCTCTCGCATCACCTTGATACTTTTCACTATTGATAGTACTTTTCAAAGAAAAATTAATTGTATCATTAATTTGTTTTTTATTTTAATTTCTTTTAAAGATCAAACGACAATTACCTGATCTCGGTGCTTACAATCTTATACGATTTGGAATTTTTTCCATTAGATCAAGTATAACCTTAAACCTTGTTGTGCTTGTCTTGGCTTATTTGAGTAGCTTTATATATAACTATTGGCTTTCCAACTGCCGACCTATAGACAACAAAGATTTCTTTGCAAACAAATCTGGAGAGACAAGTTCAATAAAAAGCGTCAAAACCACAACTAACATCGTTGTCTCCTTAGGATTATATCCAATGGACTCTGGAAAAACCCTAATTGGTTCTCCTGTCCATGGAAAAGTTCTCTACAATGGAAACCGTCGAATTTTTAATATTCACCATCCACCTCTCTCGATACATATAACGCAAACCCAAACATATCGATTTTTCTTCTCAAATCTAGCTTACGAGATTATATTAGATATGCAATTATTGTTGGATTAACTTAGAATATAAATATGAAAAATCAAAGGAAAGGTATGACAATTTCAACCAGTCATTACTTTATAATATTATAATCCTTGCATTATTATTCAAATGTGATGATATATTAGTAGTTTATATAGTTGACAAATCACATGATTCGTAAATTATTTTTGAGAAATGGCACAAGTAATATAATTATATAATTATCCATTAAATGTTGATAAAGAAGAACAGTGATCAATCAAATGAATTAAATCTAAACAGTTTAATAAAATAACATAAAAATATACTCCACCTCATCTAACTCTCTAATCATAACTTTGTTTTATTTTTATACTTTTCTTATTTTGTTTTAAATATTAAAATATATTTTTAGAATTTTTTCCCTATTTATAGATCATAGAAAAGAAATAAAAATGTTATTTAAAATAGTTTTGCCGCAAGTAAAAAATACTTTTCTAAAAACGCACAACATGTGTACACTATTTCGTGGTTTTTAGTAAATGACCAGTGCTCGACTAAATCACTTGTCCCCTTGACTACTATTTTTTCTTTGTACTCTCTTCTAGGTCTTTATGTTAACACCATTTCTTTTTATTAACAAATCACATGTTCTCGACTAAATCACTTGTCTTTGACTACTTTTTTTCTTTCTACTCTCATCTAGGTCTTTCCATTTCTCCATTCTCATTCTTCCATGTACTAGTAATTTTCACTCTGTTAACCCCGAAATTTGTCTAAGGAATAACTATTTTCTATTTGATACTTTGCAGATTATAACATTTACGTTTTGTAAACAAATAAAATAATGACACAAAATATTATTGCGAAAACCCCAAATCATAGAGGGTAAAAACAATGATCTACACCTCTTTAGGATCTAACTCCACTTGATTAAACTCTGAGCCTCAATGAAAGATTACAAACGTATGTAACCTAAGGAATTATAAACTCTAATTCCTAGTTAAGAAATTAAAAACTGTAATTCCTAGTTACCAAAGATACAACCCCCCAGGTATAAGTCTTCTACCATCCGTAAAATTTCTCAAACTTTTTAGATGAATCCTACACACATACTTGATTGTAATAAAAATTCATAATTACAATCTTACAACTTTTTCCTCACAAACTCGCGGCACTCCCCAATAAATCTAAAAACTCTCTCAAACTATTGATCATGTTTTAATATTCTCTATATGTATGTGCACAAAATTCTTCAATGAACTATTGCGATATTTATAGACTTTCAAAATCTCCTAAGTCTTGTTAAACAGAACTTAGTCAGCTATTGCGATATTCATAGACAACAAAGAATTCTTTACAAACAAATCTGGAGAGATAAGTTCGATAAAAAGAATCAAAACCACAACTAACGTTGTTTTCTCCTAAGGATTATATCCAATGGACCATGGAAAAACCCTACATGGTTCTCCTGTCCATGGAAAAACTCTCTACAATGGACCTTCGAGTTTTTAGCATTCACCATCCAAGTCTCTCGATACATAGAACACAAATCCTAACATATTGACTTTTCTTCTCTAATCTAGCTTATGAGATTATATTACATATGCAATAATTGTTGGATTAACTTCGCATATAAATGTGAAAAATCAAAGGAAAGGTATGCCAATTTAGACCAGTCATTATTTTATAATATTATAATCTTTGTGTTATTCTTCAAACGTGATGATATATCAATAGTTTATATAGTTTATACACAAATCACACTAGTCATAAATTGTTATTTTGAAATGGCATAAGTAATACTATTATATAGTTATCTTTTAAATGTTGATAAAGAAGAAGAGTGATCCAACCATTTGAGGGTGTAATCTTGTGATCCCTCATCCAATTTACCAGATTTTCCATCCTCAAACTGCAATCTTATATGATTTGAAAGCTTTTCCACTAGATCAAGAATAACCTTGACCCTAGTTGTTCCTAATCTTAGCTTCATTTGAGTAACTTTATCTATCAATATTGTTTTTCCATCTACCGATGCTATAGACAACAAAGACTTCTTTTCAAACAAATCTGGGGCAATAGGTTCGATAAAAAGAATCAAAACAACAACGAACGTCGTTTTCTCCTTAGGATTATATCCAATGGACCATGGAAAAAACCCTACATTGGTTATTATGTCCATGGAAAAACTCTCTAAAATGGACACCTTTGAGTTTTTACTATTCATCATCCACCTCTCTTAATACATATAACACAAACCCAAACATATCGACTTTTCTTCTCAAATCTATCTTACGATATTATATTAGATATACAATTATTGTTGGATTAACTTCGCATATAAATGTGAGAAATGAAAGGAAAGGTATGCCAATTTCAACCAGTCATTGTTTTATGATATTATAATCTGTGTTATTATTGAAATGTGATGATATATTAGTAGTTTATATAGTTTATTCACAAATCACACGAGTCATAAATTGTTATTTTGAAATTCCACAAGTAATATTATTATATAATTATCTATTAAATGTTGATAAAGAAGAAGACTGATTCTAGCATTTAAGGGTGTAATCTAGTGATCCAACATTCAACTTACCAAATTTTCCATCCTCAAACGCAATCTTATATGATTTGGAAGCTTTTACATTAGATCAAGTATAACCTTGGCCCTAGTTATTCTGGATCTTCACTTGATTTGAGTAGCTTCATCTATAGCTATTGGCTTTCCAAACAAATCTGGAGAGATAAGTTCGATAAAAAGAATCAAAACCACAACTAACATCGTTTTATCCTTAGGATTATATCCAATGGACCATGGAAAACCCTATATTGGTTCTCCTGTCCATGAAAAAATTTTCTACAATGGAAACCGTCGAATTTTTAGTATTCACCATCCACCTCTCTCGATACATATAATACAAACCCAAACATATCAACTTTTCTTCTCAAATCTAGCTTAAGAGATTACATTAGATATACAATTATTGTTTGATTAACTTTGCATATAAATGCGAGAAATCAAAGGAATGGTATTGCAATTTCAACCAGTCAATATTTTATACTATTATAATCCTTGCTTTATTCTTCAAATGTGATGATATATTAGTAGTTTATATAGTTGATTTACAAATCACACAAGTCATAAATTGTTATTTTGAAATGGCACAAGTAATATTATTATATAATTATCTATTAAATGTTGATGAAGAGAAAGATGATTCTACCATTTAAGGGTTTAATCTAGTGATCAATCAAATTAATTCTATCATAAAGGTTTAATAAAATAAAATAAAAATATACTCCACCTCATCTAACTCTCTGCTCTTAACATATTTTTATTTTATTGTTATATTTTTCTTTTTTTTTAAATATGTAAATATAGTTTTAGAATTTTTTTCCTACTGAAGTATAGATCATATAAAAAGAGATAAAAATGTTATTTAAAAGTTTTGCTGCAAGTAAAGTTAACTTTTCTAAAAACGTACAATATGTGAACATTACTTCTTATTTTTCAGCAAATAATCTGTCGTCGACTAAGTAACCTTTACTTGACTACTTTTTTTTATTTCTACTCTCTTCTAGGTCTTTCATAAAACTATTTCTTGTTTTCAACAAATCACATGTCCTCGACTAAATCAGCTGTCGTTGACTCCTTTTTTTTCTACTCTTTTCTAGGTCTTTTCATTTCTCCATTCTCATTCTTCCATGTCCCTGTTATCTTTACTTTGTTGGAATTGTGACTCCCAAATTCGCCTAAAGAACATGTATATTCTAAATGTTCCTTTGCATATTAGAGCATCTACGTTTTGTAAAGCAAATAAAATAATGGCAGAATATATTATCGCGAAAAACTCCAACTCATAAAGGGTAAAAACAATGACCTACACCTCTGTAGGATTCAACTCCACTTTATAAACTCTGAGCCTCAACAAAAGATAACAAACCTATGTAACCTAAGGAATTATAAACTCTAATTCCTAGATAAGACTCACCTAGGTAAGACAAAAAGAGACTACTCATAAAACCTCTTCAATACCCACCTAAGTGATCTTTAAGAATACTAAATATAAGCATATTTCATTTCATTTAACAAGTCAAAAGTTATTACTAAAGATACTAGAGGAAACATACATACATTCTAGAGCTTCACATGAAGACCATCCTCCAAGACAACCCCCCAAGTTACACTTTGTGCAATGTGAAAGTAGCATCCCATACTACTAATTCCACTTAATGCCCCTTAGGAATCACCCTAGACTAGACACATCACATTCATCATTTACATAACTTCATCAAACTTAGACATAACAATATGCTTCAATAACATTAGACATAAAGTCAAATTACTTCATTAACATCATGTAGTAACCTATCATACATTTTCATATAAGGACACACCAAGACTTCTTCCAAATGTCTAGTTGTGCAATGGATAGATAGCGTATCATTCCATTACCTACCCTAAGTAGTACACCATTAAGAGACTTAGTTCATTTACATTCATTTGTGGGGGCTAGATTTAACCAACATAGACCATGAGAGCTAGGCATGGAATCTCAGTATTAATCCCTACTGAAGAAAGATACCCATTTTCCTTAGGTAAGGTCATTCTCTTATCCTTTACATGGATCTCTAATAGCTAAACCTATGTAGGCGCATAGTTAGGGAATAAGGAGATTGCTTATAAGTAATCCATGAAGAGTACTCTTTTGAAAGGGTACATTGTATACAACATCTCTACTCACGAGGAGGATCCACCCCTTCTTCAAATCCTCTCGGTGCTAAACATAAGGCCCCACAGAGTTCTAGACATTCATTACATCCAATAGCTATAGGTTAAGGAATTACAAAGTACTACATAACAACTCACGAAATGTACTAATCTCTAGAGGTTACTTATACTACATCTCAAGTCATGAAGAGTATCCAACCTCCAACATTTCTTTGGAAAACTCTTGGGAACAGGGAGATTGCTACTGAACACTTCATCTCAACTCACAAAGAGTGTCCACCCCAAAATCCCCCTTCTTCATTCACTAGAGTTCTTAGGAATAATAGGGTTGGTGTTAGACACTTCATCTCTACTCTTGAATGATGTCTACCCTAGAATCCCCAATTTTTATTAATTAACTTCATTGATGCATTCGATGTTTGTGTGAGAGTATATGTGAGAAAACTCTTCACATAACCACCATATTCAGAATTTGAGTTCTACACATAATCATGCTACAATAATAGAAATTCACACACTATCATGCTTCAAATTCATATTATACCTCAGTTAGACAACACATCTTCAAGACACACATTGACAACTTCACAATACAACTTGTTGACACCCAATTTTGCGCCTCCATTACATGATTTAATCATCGCGTTTCTTAATTCTAAACAATTTGAAATAATTAGATTTTATAAAGTTTAAAATGTTTGTAACTTATTTTAGATTAATCCGATCACTTTTATAATTTTAAGATAATATATATGATTTACATAATTATATATATGATTAGTATATTTTATGATTACTCGCAAATCGTCTCGAAAGATTTTACTTTGTTTAAATATTTTACTAGCTAGTTTAGTTATATAATATTTTGCATTTCATTCTATTTTTATTTTTTCTCTATTTTTATTTTATAATCATGTCGATCATGTTATTTCGTTAAAATTTAGAAGCTTATTGATTAATTTATTTAAAACCAAATATCACAACCAAATCGATTTTGGGCCTTTTCTTAATATAAAAAAACCCACCCCAATTTCCTTTACTTCCAGCACCCCCATCCAATATTCCCCCCATTATTTTCCGAAAAAACCCAGCCTAACCCCATACTAGCAAACACAACACAAACTATGCGTACAACAATCCCAAATGTATTCAACCCACCCGACACCTGCACGTGTTTGTCCTCCAAAAAATCGACCGAGACTACGGGAAATCGTGAAGTCCAGCAGCGACTCAACCCAATCGCGCGTTTTGTCCTCTTCTCCCGCTCGTACTCGAATCCAGGTGTCTTTATGTTGTAGCTCTTCATCCTTTGCTCATAAAATCGGACGGATACCATTCTCATTCCGTTGAGAAAGGTACGAATTAGCTCTTAGCAATCTCATCTCTGAAGAAGGGAATTGAAAAAATTTTGAATTTTTGAATTGGTCCAGATTTCCCTCTATTTTCCCAAAAAATTTCCTCTATTTGTGCCCTTGTCTGACTTTTGTTTTTTTTTTTTGGAAAAAAGATTTAGGGAAAAAGGGGCCAAAATATTTTTGGGAGAACAGAGAAAAAAGGTTGGAAGAAAATTTTTGAGAAGAGGCGATAAAAATGAATGATTAAGTTTTCTTTCAACTAATACTAAGGAAAAAGCTTGAAAAATAGATAAAATTGTTTAAAGAATGATAACAGGGAATCAGTCCTAGTCTAGTTCGATTCCTCTGTTATCATTCGCATATGACTCTATTGGTGAAATAGTATCTCTCCCCCAAAAAGCATGTTTTTTTTACCGACACACAAAGAAAATATTTTGTTGCGAATGAACAAGATATTGAGAATTTGTCCATACGTAAAATCCGAATTATTAATACGGGCCTTTTCCACAGAAAAGGGGAATCCTGTGTTCCAATAGAAGCAGAAGTGATGTGGATTATTCAAGAATCGAAGTCGATTTGATTTATAAAAAAAGATATCAATGAACTTCTATGAAATGGTTTCACGGGATTCAGCCAATTGTCTTGATCGTGAAATATGATTGAGAAATAGGAATCCGGGTTATCAAAGGATTTACTGCGATTATTTCTACATAAGCTCGCTTAGAGATCTAGGTTGTTGTTTGAATCCGAGTCGCGTGGTAGTAGAAGCTCAGCTCATCTTTCTCTGTTCGCTGCCCCAACAAAGGTAAGAATCTCTTCTTATCTTTGTTTTTTGTTGGATTTGTAGTTGTTCTATACTATCCGTTTAGTTGTTCTTAGTGATATTTTAGTTATTCTATATTATGGTCATTAAGTATCCACTTCATCTTGCCTAAAATTTTGGTTACTGTCTCTGTTATTAGTGATAGTTTAATTCATGTTTAGTTTTTGTGCTAGATGATTAGTTTTAGCTATTTCCTCTTCTTCTTCTTGCATTTAAGGGTGGTGTTAATGTTATTGGATAGATTTTGACTAGTTTTATAGTTGGTACAAGTCCTATGGGATGATTAATCTTACTGAAGTTTTAGTCCAAAAAGATCTATAAATTAGCTATTTATATTCTTTTCCCGAGTTACCGTTTGGTAGGCTTCTTGAGTATTGTATTTAAATACGAGAATTTGTAGTTGTTGTGATTTTAGTTCATGTTAATGTCAGTCAAATTTCTTTAACAGTGAATCCATTTCTATTTGAATTAGTTCTTTCCCTTACTTTATATGTGCGGAATATGAGATCTAACTAATATATGGGAAGTCTCTTTCTTTATTTTGTCTAATTGATAGATAATTATAGTTAAATATTTTGTATAATTTCAGAAGCTTGTCGCATGTCACTTAGAGTTTTGAGTTACTTTGTTTGCTTAGTTAGATCTCTCGTGTGTTAATCGATTGTATCGTGTTTAAGTTAACTATCATCCTAGTACTGTTGTTAATCTTTTTTTTTCTTGTACATGAGCGCTCTCTCTTCTCAATCCTGTTTTAAATAAGCAGTTTTTTTAGATTCTTGTTCAAAGTCTAAGGTCATTCATGTGCATGCGTTAGCGACTTAAATATGAGTTTATTGGTGAAAAATCGCCTTTTATTCAAGTGCTCTCTTAGTGCTAAATTTGTTAGTGTTGAATTATATTATTTTTATTTTATTTTTAAAAAAAGGAGTAGTATGTGAGACTTGCCTATCATGTTTATTTTTTTAGCTTGTTACTTTTCCTCCCCAGCTTATGCATATGCTAGTAATATCTGCAGGTTTCTTGTTGGCTCACCTTTTACTTAATTCTCATAAAAAATATTGTTCATTATAATATTTTATGCAGTTAAGTGAAGTTTGATTTTGATCACTTTAGCGCATATAGCTAACTACCATGTTAATTAATTTAGTTGGAACAATCAGCATGTTTTTTAGTCATTTATTTTTAGCTTTCTGTTTGGCCTTATATGATTTCCTTTGATTATGTTATAAGTATATATGTCTCATTTCTTCGCTTTGCATAATTTAGTATGTTCTTTTTTACTGTCCGTTTTGGCTAGATCGTATGCTAATGTTCCTTTACCCTTTGTGCATGTAAAAACCGCCCGAGTTTGCCATGAACTCTTGCGTCCCCTATTGCATTTTGAGAGAGCCATAAATTCTCCATCGAATCTCCCAACCTTAAAATTGACGAACAGATCCCCCAAAAGTAAAGGATATGAAGTCAATTGAAGAGTTGAAATCGTGTGGCCAAAAGCAAGTTCTTCTTTTGTTTAGTGTTGTATTTTGTAAAAATTGGGCCTAATCCCTTGTCATCTTTGTATTGTTTTGCTAGAACTTAGGACAGGTACGAAATTTAAATGGGTCAAAAATCCAAAGTGAAATGGGTCTAAATACCGGTCCAGGCGGACATAAATCGGATTTGGACCCAACTCTCTCCCTCTCTCTCTATATATATATATCTTACTTTATCATTTACTTGCTAATTCATACTAATTAATAGTTTTAGGGCTAGAAAAATTCAAATCTCCCATAAGACGTCACTTTGTTTTAACGACTCGATTAAATCAAATAAGTTAATAATCTTAAAATAAATTTTACAAATTGAAATTCACTTAGATAGAAAAATTAATACTTCCTTTTCTCAAACAACATCAAATAATTTTTATCTCAAAAATTAAGTTAGAATATTTTTAGTCAAATAAGTTAGTTGTTGAATAATCGCGATTTAGCGAATATTTTAGGTGCCGTAAAAACCTTCCTAAAATATAAATAAGAATCCCCGAACCCCCTTTTAAGTTTTCAAAATGATTTTCTGTTTAAGTCTTTTGAAAACAAAAGTTTTCTTGATTTTCCTTTAAAAATTAAGTGGCGACTCTGAAAAAGTCGAAAACCTATAAAAAAAACTTATTTTCCGATAAAAATTTAAAACACAACTCATGCTTATACATTATAACATCTCAATGTCTTCAAGGACATAATGACAATACACATACATAAGATAAATTCATTAAGAACTAAGCAAGATAGATCAAACTTATCGTTCATGCAAGCCTTTGCCACCTTTTCACAATTCTCAAAAAAATCATCATAATAAAGCATAAAGGTAGTAGGTAATTCACAATACGACATAAGAAACACTTCTCTAGAATTTTTTTATCATATACATTAAAACCACTTCATAATTTAAAATTGAGGATTTGCATATTCATGGGTTTATTGAGTTTTTGACCGTAAAATCATTAACTAACATTGAAAAATTTCATATTTCTTTCATTAAAATATTTTTGTGCAAGAACCCATACTTAAATTCAAAAATAGAAGAATTTAGGAATTTGAAACCCTTTTTGAAAATTCTTTGGATTGGCTCCTTGCATGAGACAAGAATCAAGGATGAACTATCATACCTTCTATGAAGTAATCCATGAGATTTGGTGAAGAAATCACCCAAAACCTTCAATATAAGTTCTACCTTGAGTTCAAGCTTCAACGGAGGTTTGAGAGAGTTTTTCTTGGGTGGGAGGTTTTGATTTTTAAAGTGAAGGCTAACTTGGGTTCTAGGAGTACAAACTAACTTAAAATACCTAAAAACCCCTAAAACTGTTGGGATTTAGAAAGTGTGAATGGAAAAAGAAAAGAGAGAATATGAAAAGTGAGGGAACTACTTTGGAGGGAAAATGAAAAGTCATTTGCAAAGTGCAAATGAAAAGTCATTTCTCCCATATCGGCAAAAGAAAGGGTAATTGTCGTCCTTATAGAAGGAAACACTTTCATTACTTCTAAAAGAGCTAAGAAGAAGATGCCCCTCACGCCATCGTCATCGTCGCTCGCTCGTCCTCGGCTTTGGATTTGGATTTGGATTTGGATTTAGATTTGGCAAATGATGTGATTGATTGATAAATTTTTTGGACAAAATTTATTTAATCAGTTTTTGTTAAATCAAATAAATCTTGTTACAATTATCTCTTATAAATTTGCACGTAACGGTAACATTCCGAAAATGTGTTACTCTTTCCGAAAAGTCGTTATTTTCCTAATAGACACAATTTTCCTAAAAGTTGTTATTTTTTTCAAAAGACTCAACTTTCTGGATAAAATGGGTCTGAAGAGATTTCACTGTACAGACATGTTCCTTGCTGAAAATGGCTATAAAAGGAAGTCAATTTTTGATTTTTTCAAATATTGAAAAATTTTCCTTCTCTGCATTTATTTTTCTCTCAAATAAAAATCAAAGTGTCGATCGACTGAGTCTGTGTGACTTGTTGTTGTTCTTAAGTTCGTTGAAGTTAAAGAAATTTGAGATACCGCTATTTGTTTAACAGGTTTAATCCGTTTTATCTTGGGAGAAATTAATCCATAACCTTGGGTACAGTGAGGGCATTAAATTTCTTAAGGACACACAGTAGTTTCTGTGGACTCGGATTAATTCTTGTATTTATGTATTTTCTGCTTCATCTTATTTCTGTATCTGTTCATTGGTTAACCTTTTAAATACAGGTTACTACATTAATAAAAATCTTAAGAAATTTATCAGTTTTAGTATTTGAGTTTTCTGGAGATTAAAACCTTTATGGTTTTCTACTCTGCTTGAATTTTTAAAATTCATTCGATTAACGATTAAAAGAACATAAAATTTTTATCGTTAAATCAGAAACAATTTGTGTAAAGATTTGTTCTTTACTGTTAGTATTTCAAATACTTAATTTATATGCCATTTGTGACAGAAAAAAAAGACTAATTCAAGTCAAACAAATGCTGGAACAGTAAGTGCTGCAACAACAACGGTTGCACATAATCGTTCAAACATGCCTTAGCACCGGCTGAGAAACCTGCAAAGTTTTCTGGAGTCGACTTTAAGAGATGACAGCAAAAAGATGTTCTTCTATTTCACTACGCTGAGTTTGCAGAAGTTCATATATGAGAATGTTCCTGTTATGTCAGATGAAGTCCGGCTGATGAACGATTCTTGGTAACAGAAGCATGGACACACTCAGATTTTTTGTGTAAAAATTATATTTTGAGTGGTCTGCAAGATGATCTGTACAATGTGTACAATGATTCCAAAACCTCAAAAGAACTCTGGATGGTTTAGAAAAGAAGTACAAAACAGAAGATGCCGGAATGAAGAAATTCATTGTGGCAAAATTTCTGGATTATAAGATGATAGACAGTGAGACTGTCGTCACTCAAGTTCAAGAATTGCAGGTCATAATCCATGATCTCCTTGCTGAAGGATTGATTGTGAATGATGCTTTTCAAGTGGCTGCAATTATTGAAAAGTTACCTCCATTGTGGAAGGACTTTAAAAACTACTTGAAACACAAATGCAAAGAGATGACTGCTGAAGATCTCATAGTAAGGTTGAGATTCAAAGAGGATAATAAGGCTGCAGAAAAGAGGTCACGTGGTAATTCAGCAATATCTGGAGTAAATTTTGTTGAAGAAGATCCCACAAAATTAAAGAAAAGAAAGAAACCATCTGGTCCAAAAAGCAATCCTACTAAGAAGAAATTCATTAGAAACTGCTTTAATTGTGGTAAACATGGTCATAGGGCTAATGAATGTCGGGGTCCTAAGAAGGATCAAGCAAACATGGCTGAATCCAAAGGAGAAATGGACGATCTCTATGCAATTCTTTCAGAATGTAACTTGGTTGGAAATCCAAGAGAATGGTGGATAGATTATGCTGCCTCATGCCATGTTTGTGCCAACAAAGAATTATTTTTATCATATACTCCGGCACTTACAGATGAAAATTTGTTTATGGAAAACTCCGCTGTTGCAAAGGTGGAAGGAACTGGCAAAGTCCTATTAAAGATGACATCAGGCAAGGTGGTGACTTGGAATAGGGTCTCATATGTTCCATAATTGAGAAAAAATTTAGTTTCAATTCTAGTTCTGACCAAGAATGGATTTAAATGTGTATTTGTTTATGGTAAAGTAGTATTAAGCAAAAATGATATGTATGTAGGAAAAGACTACCTTAGTGATGGCCTTTTGAAACTCAATGTAATTGCAGTTTATATGAATAAAGATTTTGCTTCTTCTTATTTTCTTGAGTCTAAATGTTTATGGCATGAACATTTGGGACACGTTAATAACAAAACCTTGCGAAAACTGGTTAACTTAAATATTTTGCCAAAATTTGAGTGCAATAAATAAAAATGTCAAATTTGTGTTGAATCTAAGTATGCTAAGCATTCTTATAAATCTGCTGAAAGGAATTCAAATCCTTTAGAATTGATTCACACTGATATTTGTGACATGAAGTCAACACCATCACGTGGTGGGAAAAAGTATTTCATAACTTTTATTGACGATTGCACTAGATATTGTTATGTCTTTTTGCTAAATAGTAAGGATGAAGCAATAAATGCATTTAGGTAATATAAAACTGAAGTTGAAAATCAGTCAGATAAAAAGATCAAAAGGATCAGAAGTGATAGAGTTGGAGAATATGAATCTCCATTTGCAGAAATATGTTTAGAAAATGGAATAATCCATCAAACTACTCCTCTCTACACTCCTCAGTCTAATGGAATTGCAGAAAGAAAAAATCGAACTTTAAAAAAACTGATGAATGCATTACTTATAAGTTCAAGTTTACCACAAAATTTGTGGGGGAAAGCTATCCTTACAACAAATCAAATACTTAACAGAGTGCCTCACTCAAAGACAAATGTAATTCCATATGATAAATGGAAAGGTAGAAAACCCAATTTGAAATATTTCAAAGTGTGGGGGTGTCTAGCCAAAGTCCAAGTTCCTATACCTAAGAGGGTAAAAATAGGACCTAAGACTGTGGATTGTGTATTCATTGGATATGCCACAAACAGTAAGACATGTGGCTTTTTGGTTCATAAGTCTGAACATCCGGATATTCATGATAATACGGTAATGGAATCAGATAGTGCTGAATTTTTTGAACTTATCTATCCGTATAAAACTAGACTCTAGTCATCTACTAGGGGAACTAAACAACCCAGAGAAGAACCAAAAGAGAATGAACGAAATGAATAATGTCCAAGATGCAGTAAACGTCAAAAGACATCTACTTCATTTGGATAAGATTTTGTAACATTTCTTCTTGAAAGTGAGCCTCAAACATTCAAGGAAGCAATGTTGTCTAGCGACTCAACCTCTTGGAAGGAGGCTGTTAATAGTGAAATTGAATCAATCTTAAGCAATCATACTTGGGAGTTGGTTGATCTTCCTCCAGGGAACAAACCCTTGGGTTCAAAATGGATCTTTAAAAGGAAGATGAAAGACGATGGAACTATTGACAAATATACAGCAAGACTTGTTGTCAAAGGTTTTAGAAAAAAAGAAGGTCTTGATTATTTTGACACATACTCGTCAGTGACTAGGATTACATCAATTTGGATGTTAATTGCACTAGCTTCAGTATACGGTCTTGAAATTCATCAAATGGATGTGAAAACAGCCTTCTTAAATGGAGAGATTGAAGAGGAAATTTACATAGAACAACCTGAGGGTTTTGTAGTTCCTGGTAAAGAAAAGAAAGTTTGCGAACTTATTAAGTCACTTTATGGGCTAAAACAAACACCAAAACAATGACATGCAAAGTTTGATCAAACCATGTTGTCAAATGGATTTAAGATCAATGAATGTGATAAATGTGTTTACATTAAAGATACTCCAAATCAGGAAGTTATTTTATGCCTATATGTAGATGATATGGTTATGATGAGCAAAGACATTGCTAATATAAAAGATACAAAGCGTATTCCTTCTAGTAAGTTTGATATTAAAGATTTAGGAGTTGCTGATGTGATATTAGGAATTAAAATTCTTAAAACTCCTAACGGTCTAGCATTGTCTCAAACTCATTATATTCAAAAGATACTTGAAAAATTCAAATTCTTGAATTTTAAAAGGCCAAAGACTCCAATTGATGTAAATCTTCATCTTGCAAAGAATAAAGGTGAAAGTCAATCTCAATTGGCTATGCTAGCGTATTGGGAAGCTTAATGTATGTCAGGAATTGTACACGACCAGACATAGCTTGCGCTATCAGTAAACTGAGTCGATACACAAGTAATCCTAATCATAATCATTAATTGGCAATGAAGAGAGTTTTGGGATACTCAGATGACACTCAAAACTATGCTTTACATAAAAAAAATATACATCCGTTCTTGAAGGATATAGTGATGCAAATTGAATTACTGGATCAACTGAAACAAAATCCACAAGTGTATACGTTTTTACTATTGGTGGAGGAGCAATATCTTGGAAATCATCCAAACAAACATGTATAGCTCATTCTGAATGGCTCCGGAATTTCTTGCCTTAGACAAGGCAGGTGAAGAAGCTGAATGGCTCCGGAATTTCTTAGAAGATATTCCATTTTGACCCAAACCAATGGCCCCTATATGCATACATTGTGATAGTCAAGCTGCAATAGGAAGGGCTTGAAGCATTATGTATAACGGCAAGTCTCGTCACATAAGACAAAGACATAACTCTGTGAGACAACTACTCTCTAGTGGAATTATCACAGTTTACTATGTGAAGTCAAGAGATAATGTGTCGGATCCACTTACAAAAGGCCTAAATAGAGAGGGAGTTGAGAAATCATCGACGGGAATGGGACGATGGCCGAGAACAAGTCATTGTGGCAGTAACTTTACCTAGAAGACTGGAGATCCCAAGATCTAGGTTCAAAGAGATAAAACAAAGTCATTGATGACGGTTCAACATTGTCAAAGGAAAAGAAAAAATGATTATCATTTTATGGTCCATTCTCATGATGAGATAATGTTTAGTAACCAGGATAAAGACATAAGGACTTTTTAATGGTTTCTAAGTTTAATACAGGGAATATCAAATTGTGTATCTATGGGATAACACATTAGAAATCACCTATGTAAGTGTGAAGTGTAAGCCGCTTCAAGGAGAATCTAGTAAGGCCAGTTCTTTAAGCACTTACTATCCAAGATGTGTTCATGGCTGAACCCGAACAAAACAATGAGAACTAAGAACAGTTCAAGGGTTGATTGTGTGACATATGTTGTCTAGGTATACACCAAAGCTTGACGGTTCAAAGATATAAAATTTACCGATTGACCAAGTATATCCGATATATGTTCACTATGGAAATTTTAAAGAGAAACCTACTTATCCAGATACGATTAACCTTTACCTACAAAACACACAAGTTTTTTCATTCATATGTTTTAACAATAGTCTTCCCCATTTATGTGGGGGATTTTTGGGATTTAGCAAGTGTCAATGGGAAAAGAAAAGAGAGAATATGAAAAGTGAGGGAACTACTTTGGAGGGAAAATGAAAAGTCATATGCAAAGTGCAAATGAAAAGTCATTTCTCCCATATCGGCAAAAGAAAGGGAAATTGTTGTCCTTATAGAACGAAACACTTTCATTACTTCTTAAAGAGCTAAGAAGAAGATGCCCCCTCGCGCCGTCATCGTCGTCGCTTGCTCGGCCTCGGTATCGGCTTCGAATTAGGATTTGGATGTGGATTTGGATTTGGCAAAAGATGTGATTGATTGATAAATTTTTTGGACAAAATTTATTTAATCAAATTTTGTTAAATCAAATAAATCCTGTTAAAATTATCTCTTATAAATTTGCATGTAATGGTTACATTCCGAAAAGTTGTTACTCTTTCCGAAAAGTCGTTACTTTCCGAAAAGTCATTATTTTTCTAACAGACACAATTTTCCGAAAAGTTGTTATTTTATCCAAAAGACACAACTTTCTGGATAAAATGAGTCTGAACAGATTTCACTGAACAGACATGTTCCTTGCTGAAAATGGCTATAAAAGGAAGTTAATTTTCGATTTCTTTTAAATACTGAAAAATTTTCCTTCTCTGCATTTATTTTGCTCTCAAATAAAAATCAAAGTGTCGGTCGACTGAGTCTGTGTGACTTGTTGTTGTTCTTAAGTTCGTTGAAGTTAAAGAAGTTTGAGGTAGCACTATTTCTTTAACAGGTTTAATCCGTTTTATCTTGGGAGAAATTAATCCATAACCTTGGGTACAGTGAGGGGATTAAATTTCATAAGGACACACAGTAGTTTCTGTGGACTCGGATTAATTCTTGTATTTTATGTATTTTCTGCTTCTCTTATTTCTGTATCTGTTCATTGGTTAACCTTATAAATACAGGTTACTACATTAATAACAAAAACAACCGTCAATATCTTTTAAAAACTTGGGATGAATTAACCAAAACACCCCAAGCATGGCCGAATCACAGACAACTTTTGCAGGCTTCCAAACGACGGATGGACCCATCTACTAGGCGTCATTTGAATGAAGATTGAAACAAACACAATAACAACCAACTAATCATTCTATTAATTACTGAACAAATTACAACAACTAAGATTACTGAGAACTACAAGGAAAGAAGGAGAAACAGAGAAGAGATGAGAAGAGAATTACAGAAGAAAATAGAGACGAGAATTAGGGATACGACGCAACAATGATAGTCTAAACTAACTACGCCTAGAGATAATAGATTTATATCCGACACTTTCTATTCCACTTGTCACATATTTAGCACACACTTTACCCCCACATTTTTGTTAGACAAAGTCAACAAATCTTTTAGATGGTATTTTCACACGAGTACTCCTTCTAGGCTGAATAAAATTATCTTCCAATTTAGCCTCGTTGTCCTCCGCGTAACTACTCTGGCTTTCCGGCATCATTTAGTTCAGAGAGTCATTTCTTTGGGGCTTAGATCGCATAACTAAGTGTGGATCTATGCCCCCAAACGATGGGTGTCATTCAATCTTGCCTGTCGTCTACGGTCGCCATTTGGGTAGTGCTTGACAGCTTTCTTGTAAAGTCTTGGGTCCTCCTCAAGTACCTATAGGGTGTCCCTTGGGGAGTCGTACTCGGACGTCAAACCCTAAGAATTCTCATCTAGGTCTTAGGATCCTCTCCTATCAAATAGAACCCTAAAAAATACATAAAAAATGCAAAGACACACAAATACACACACAAGCACATAGACATCTAGTCGTCGAACATGTTCATCGTCCCTTGATGTTTGACTTCCAAACTTATCAAAAAGACCTCATTACCTATAATGCTAAAAGTTATTATTTTAATACATTATGGACTCATGAAACACATGTGAAGCTCTAGTTTGACCTATTTCACTTTGAGGGTCATTACAAATTTATTATGAGATTTTAGAATTTTGTGTTTATTTGATAATATTGAATAAACAATTGGGTCTATTTTTATAGTTTTAGAACTTATAAGATTTTTATGTTTATAAGAAAATATACAACACCAAAATTTCATATCTCATATCCAAATGGATAGTGTAATATACCCCAAATACAATAAATTAAAGTTCAAATAAAACGAACCAAAATGTATAAACAAATCTTTAGGCTGAGGCACAAATATATCGCTCTCTTTAAGAAGATTTCATCCCACTGCGGCATAATATACACTGGTCTAGCAGTATAACTCTTGATTTTTCCCCTTCAGGATACAACAACCCAACAACAATGTATAACTCAAACAACTCTAGATTAGTTGAAGAGTCCAAAGCTCCACAAAAGAACACCTTCCTTCAACATATAACACTCCCTTTTGTAAAGTGAATATAATTGAATAGTTAGAACATTTTCTATGTCTCAACTCTCTCGTTCGCTACACAAACCTCAATATAATACTACTCATCTTTTTCACTCTATATTTTCTTGTATTTCTCTTGTTTCTTCTTGTATCTCAATACAAATGAAGACTACACTATTTATAGGTGATGAATTCTTCCTTGAAATTAATAGGAGATAGTGGATACTAAATTTGTCAAATGATAACTCAAATGTTACATAAGTTACAAGACATAAATATACAATAATGGATGAAATAAAGAGTTGGTGGTTACATAAGTTAGTAAAAACTAATGATCACTTTCTTCTACAATTGATGAGAGTAAAGAGGCACAAATATAATGTCTATCAATAGGCATAACATGATATATAATGTGACATATAATATATATTTTAATTAATATTAAAATGACACACCAACAATCCCGCACTCATTTTAATATTAAGATAAGAGAGTTTTTCACAACATAGTAAAAGGTAGACTATTATGCATAATGAAGGTATGCTCTGCTTTGAACCTTTAGTTAGTAAAACAATGACCTTTACTCCAGAGTCAGTAGTGGTCTCAGATTTGAACTATGAATGCTTAACGATAATAAAAACTTACAGCTTACACACAATAATGAATGTGTTGACATAAGATTTAATATCTAACACGTTACGACCTTGTGTTATCGCGGTTTCATTAGTGTTTTTGAGAATAAGCCCATCTCATAGAAAGTGACGTACTTTCATATTCACATAGGTGAAATCTTGCAAGGGTGCTTCTATGATTTGACACCCCACTCATACGAGATACAAACTTTCATTAAGAGTTTAAATTAACAGTATTGCATCTCACAAAAAATATTCATATGATTTGTTCTTCTCATTGAACCTAGTTATAAGATCTATAGTTCCAAAGCTGGATTTCCTCATATACGACTAAGAATTTATGAGCTTCAAATTTCATCCCTCTCCATGTGCTTCAGACTCTTTATCTTTCTAAGGCCTTGGTTCTTGAATCTACAAAATTATCACAAGTTTTAACACAATCAACATTGATGGTATACCAACGATCAATATGATCTAACAATATTATGTTTTTCTCCTCATGAGTCTAAATTTAACGTTATAATAACGATTTTGTATTCATCCACTATATTGGTTCTTTCACATTTGATCAAAATTAGAAAAATTATTTTCTTAAAATAAAGCGTTTCAATTCATTTTTCACTAGTTGAAGTTTAATTTATTTATTGTTTTTACTTCAACCTTCATAATAGAAATGGCAAAAAGTAATTTGCATTTCTCATCCCACTAAATAACACCAAAAAAAATTTCTCATCTAGTTTGCTACTAACTTCAAAGCACTTGTACAACAAACACAATATCAAGACAAGTTGTTAGTCACAACTCATATTTTTATAAGACTAGCAAACTCCATTTGTTTTTATTATCACAACTTTCTTAAATAATTGAATCAAAAAGAGTTGCAAGACTCACACAACCAATAAAATTACATTTCATAATTATTTCCATATTATGTGACTTGACAAAGAAAATTTCATCACATGTTTTATGGTTCTTTTTTCATTTGAAGAATAAAATTTATCTCAACATAACATTTCATGTTAAATAACTACTTAAAATGGTTTTCATAATTTATTTAAAACTCTCATGATAGATTTAAAAATCATCACATTATAGCCGAATAATAACATGTGTTTTATTCCACAATTAATATATATGTACTTGTAACACTCTTTTAGAGCATTTTTTCGAAGATGCAAAAATCACAATTTCAAAATGATTTTTTTTTATTTCATGAACCCCCACTATTTCAAGAATTCAAATATCATTTTTATCATTAAAAGTAGATTCACTTTATTCCTGAAAATACAAGGTAAATTTTTTTCTTTACCTTTTCCCTACTTTTGATCAAGTAGAAAAATACTTACTGTACACATCTTCTCTTCCATCTCTTAAAGAGAGAGCTTTTTGAGCAAAATGATGATGTAACACCCCGTATCCAAAATAGAAAAAACAAGCTTTTCAGAAATATCTGCAAGTGCAGCCAATGGTGGCCATCAACGGACCGTAGCAGTCATTCACATCTGTCAATGTGGTTAGAAACCCCAAAAATCTCAGCCCAAGAAAATTAGGTCAAGTCCTGATCGACGGACGAACCTTTGGTCCGTAGGTTAGACTACATAGTCTGTGACCGACGATCGACAACACATTCACCCACTCTCTGATACAAATCACGGTTGACCAGCAGGAACCGTCATTCTATCTATGGTCCGTAAGTATGACCGTAGATGGAAATTAGCAGACAATTTAGGGGGAACTGCAGTTGGGTCAACTTTAATCGATCATAACTCTTAGAAAATAATTAATTATGTGTCCCATGACATACCCACATATAGATAATTGAATTATCTTTCCATATCCACCGACCTTGCTAAAATTAGATCTCCATGTAAAAATTTATGCCCATTTTACTATAGGCCTGTCGAACTGACCCAAACGACGGACCGTCGATGGAATGACGGACCGTCTGTCTAGGTCATTGTTTAGTCTGACAACAATTAACTCAGGGGTCTTTTGGTCTTTTTCTACTTTGTTTAAACCGCAAGATACATCGTTTTGACCCTAAATCATAAGATTTTAGTCAGTTTAAGCCTAGAAGCATAACTAAAACACACCTAAGTCAAATAATTAATCAAAAGCTTAGAAAATTAGAAGTAAGAAAGGAGAAAAGGCGAAGAACCCTAGTCAAGAATAGCCCCGAAATCTAAACATTTCTTCTTGAATTTCATCACCAGGTATGTGGGATATCATTAGTGGATTTCTTTCACCCATTGGGTCCCTAATTTTCAATTAGTTCTTGGTTCTCTTATCATGATTAAACCTAGGGTTTCTAGAACTTCGATAGAACTTCATGTAGATGTGTTCACTGACCATAAGAGCCTTCATTATGTGTTCACCTAGAAAGAGTTGAATCTTCGCCAGAGGAGATGCTTGAGTTCCTTAAGTATTATGATATAAGTGTGTATTATCATCCTGGTAAGGCGAATGTAGTAGCAGATGCTCTTAGCATATTATCTATGGGTAGTGTAGCCCATGTTGAGGAAGAACGGAAGGAGCTAGTGAAGGATGTTCATAGGCTTGCTCACTTCGAAGTTCGCCTTTAGAGCATATCAGACAATGGTGTAATAGTTCAGAATAGGGGAGAATCTTCTTTGGTAGTGGAGGTTAAGGAAAAGCAAGACAGTGATCCAATCTTGCTTGAACTTAAGGGTGCAGTCCAAAATCAGAAAGTGAAGGTTTTCTCCCAATGGGGAGATGGTGTACTTCTCTACCAAGGTAGATTGTGTGTTCCTTATGTGGGCGAGTTAAGATAGCACATTCTTGCATAAGCCCATAACTCTAGGTATTCTATTCTTCCAGGTGCCACTAAGATGTACCGTGATCTGCGGGGAGTCTATTGGTGGAACGGCATGAAGATGGATATAGAAGACTTTCCGAGTAAGTTCCCCAATTGCCAGTAATTCAAGGTAGAACATCCGAAACCAGGAGGTATGACTCAATAGATCGATATTCCTACTTGGAAGTGGGAAGTTATCAATATGGATTTCATCCCAGGGTTACCTCGTACTTGCAGACAACATGACTCCATTTGGGTGATAGTTGACAAAATGACTATGTCTTCTCGCTTCTTAGCGATCAAGACTACAGTTTCGACAGAGGACTATGCCAAGATTTACATTAACAAAATTCTGAGGTTGAATGGTATTCATTTATTTATAATCTCAGATAGAGGTCCTCAGTTTACCTCTCATTTCTGGAAGTCATTTCAGAAAAGTCTTGTTACTTAGGTTAACCTTAGTACAACATTCCATCCATACACAAATGGACAGACAGAGCGTACTATTCACACCCTAGAGGATATGTTGAGAGCATGTGTTATAGATTTGAAAGGTTGTTGGGATGATCAGCTTCTTCTTATTGAATTTGCCTACAACAATAGCTACCATTCCAACATTCAGGTGGCCCCTTGTGAGGCTTTGTATGGGCGTAGATGTAGATCTCCTGTTGGTTGGTTTGAAGTACGTGAAGCAGCTTTGATAGGGCCAGATTCAGTCGTTTATGATATGGAAAAAGTCCAACTCATTAGAGATAGGCTCAAGACAGCCTAGAGTCTTCAGAAATCTTATAAAGATGTAAGTAGGAGGGAACTAGAGTTCCAAGTTGATGATTGGGGTTTTTTTAATGTCTCACCTATGAAAGGGGTGATGAGGTTTGACAATAAAGGGAAGCTCAGTCCTAGGTATGTAGGCCCTTACAAGATCTTGAAAAGGATTGACAAGGTGGCATATCAGTTAGAGTTGCCAGCAGAATTAGCAGCAGTGCATCCGGTCTTCCATATCTAACTCTTGAAGAAGTGTTTGGGTTATCCAGCCTCTGTAGTTCCATTAGAAAGTGTGGTGGTGAAAGATAGTCTTTCTTATAAGGATGCACCAGTTGAGATTCTTTACCGTCAGGTTAGAAGGTTGAGAAATAAAGAAGTTTTTTCAGTAAAGATTTTGTAGAGGAGTCAGTCCGTAGAGGGAGCTACTTGGGAAGCAAACGCAGCCATGAAGCCAAGTATCCTTACCTTTTTTCCTTCTGATTCCACTCCAGCTTGAGGTAATAGTTCCTCTTCAATTTCCTAGTCAACCATGCATTAATTAAGTCTTAGAATTATGTTCCCTCAGTTATGCTTGCATTTTTAGCGTATATGCATGTTCTCGGAACTCAATTCATTCAGAAACTTAGCACTCTATGTTTAGTAGTAGGGATTGCAACTCTCTCGCTCTAATCCAACTAGTCTAGTCTTCATTTGAGGAAAAATGGTCCTAAGGGGGAGATAATGTAACACCCCGTATCCAAAACACACCAAAAATCATCTTTAAGAGAAATCTGCAGGTGCAACAAATGGTGGACATCGACAGATCGTAGCCTGACCAACCGTCTATCCTGCAAATCCGTTAATATTGTCAGAAACCCCCAAAATCTCAGCCAAAGAAAATTTGGTTAAGTCCTGATTGATGGACGGAGCTACGGTCTGAAGGTCAGACTTTGATCTGTAGTATGTGATCATTGTCGACATCCCATTCACCCACTCTCCGATACGAACCACTATTGACCATCGCGGAGTGTCATTTGATCTATTGTTCGTAGGTTTGACAATAGATGGAAATTAGCAGACAGTTAGGGGGAAATACAGTTGGGTCAACTTCAATTGATCATAACTCTTATCACAAAATTAATTAGGTGTCCTATGACATACCTACTGATAAATAATTGAATTAGCTTTCCATAGCCATCAACCTGTCTAAGATCAGATCTTCGAGTAAAAAGTTATGCTCGTTTTAGTAAAGGACTGTCGAATAGACCTAAATGACGGACCATCGATGGAACGATGGACCGTCTTTCCAGGTCATCGTTTGGTCCGACAACAATTAACTCAGGGGTCTTTTGGTCTTCTCCCACTTCATTTAAGTAAATCATAAGATTTTTGTCAGTTAAAGCCTAGAAACATAACTAAAACTTACCTAAGTCAAATCATTAATCAAAAACATAGAAAATTAGAAGCAAGAAAGGAGAAAAAGGTCAAGACCCTAGTCAAAAAGTCAGCAAGGTTCCCACAGTTCCTGCCCCCAAAATATGAATATTTCTTCGTGAATTTCGTCACCAGGCATGTGGGATTTCACTAGTGGGTTCCTTTCACCCATTGGGTTCCTAGTTTTCAGTCAGTTCTTGATTCTATTATCATGATTAAACCTAGGGTTTCTTAACATTGATAAAACTTTATGAATTTATTAATAATATGTTCCAAATCAGATTGTAAAGTTATTGTTCAAATTATCGCATGAATTTCAAAACCCTAGCTATGTATTTCTTCAATTCTTTAATTACACATGCTAGGTCAGATATATAAGTTATTCAATTATATATGCCTCATTTATTAATGCATAATTATCAGATTAAATGTTTCATTCTCAGTTTGCATGTTCATTTTTGAGCTATCCAGCATTTACAGGAACTCAATCATAATCAGTTAAACATTATTCATTGGGATTAGCAAAATAGCGAGCTGGACTAGGGTTCTGCGTACCTAATTAGTCTCAGAACTACTAGCCAAGTTGGTTGTAAGTCCCCTCTGTGGGAAATCAGTTTAGTGATCACGTCAGCATGTCATTATACCTCTGACAGGGTATATGGGGTCCTCTCGATAGGGTGTATATATCGAACTCCACATTTCGATTATGTTACTTTATTATAAGTTATTAGTAGGCGCCACAGTTCACTCAGACTCTTTTGCATTGACCATTATTAGTATATTTAGTATTCAGTTTCAGCATGATATAAATTGGTCATTGCATTCAATTAGTATATCATGTTCATATTATTATACTTGCTTTTTTGTACTTGTTCAGTTATGTTTTATTTCAACTTTATTCCATCATACATTCTCAGTACCTTCCAAGTACTAACACATACGTGCGCTACATGTTCTCATGATGCAGGTTCAGGTTCTCAGAATCCAGATCACGCTTAGATCAATTCCCTATTTTCAGTTCAGCAGATTCAGTGGTGAGTCCTGATTCGCCGAGGACAATAGTCATGAGTTACTTTTCAGTATTTAGTCCTTTAGTTTCAATTTTTGCCAGGCTTAGTTGGGGCTTGTCCCATTATTCTTAGCCATTTAGAGGCTTATTTCAGACATATATACTTTCAGCTTATTGTTGAGTTAGTAACTTCTTTGTATGAAACTCATCAGTATTTCATTTAGTATATGGATATTCCTCATCTTTTCAGTTTAAATTATGATTTAGCTTCCGCATTAAGTTTATTATCTTAAGTATACTCATGATCATGTCAGCAAGGTTAGCTTGGGATCACTTGTGGTCCTAGGTTTCGTGTCCACGTATCAGGGGTAGCTTTGAGCGTGACAGATGTTGTGATCCCTATCTTGATATCCACATTTTTTCAAACTTTAACAAAACATGAATCTCCTTAAAATTGTTGGTGTAATATACAACAAATACAATAAACTAAAGTTGAAATAAAATTAACAAAAATGTATAAACAAATCTTTAGGCCGAAATACGAATATATCGCTCTCTTTAAGGAGATTCAAGCCCACTGTGGCATAATAACACTGGTCCAGCAATATAACTCTTGACTTTTCCCCTCCACTATACAACAGCTCAACAACAGTGTATAATTCAAATAACTCTAGATTAGTTGAAGAGTCCATAGCTCTACAAAAGAAAACATTCCTTCAACAAATAAAACTCTCTTTTGTATAGTTAATATATTTGAAGACTTAGAACATTTTCTGTGTCTCAACTCTCTCTTTCACTACACAAATCTCAATATTATACTACTCATCTTTCACACTCTATATTTTCTCGTACTTCTCTTGTTTCTTCTTGTATCCAAACACAAATGAAGACTACAAAATTTATGGGTGATGAATTCTTTCTTGCAATGAATAGGAGATAGTGGATCGTAAATTTTCCAAATGAATGGCTCAAATGTTACGTAAGTTACAAGACATAGATATAGAATAATGGATGAAATGAAGAGTTGGTGGTTATATAAGTTATTAAAAACTAACAATCACTTTCTTCCACAATTGATGAGAGTAAAGAGGCACAAATGTAATGTTCATCAATAGACATAACATGATATATAATGTGACATACAATATATATTTTTATTAATATTAAAATGTGACATACAATATATATTTTTATTAATATTAAAATGTCACACCAACGCAAACAAAACTTCAATTTCATCTCATGATTCCATATCATTATAGCATTTCATAATTCCATATCATGATACCATATCGCATTCCAAACGGGAAGCAAGTTCTGATGTACAATTAGAGCATTCTTATATTTTCTGCTTATGTCGCTTCAACCAGTAATATGAGTGTGAATACTTTTTATTCTCCATTTCTGTTTTTGTCATTGTGTTCTCGTTTTTTGTAACACGTCATGCCAAAGAAATATATACAATGTAATTTTTTTTGCGAAGGGGTGTAGCTTGACACTCTTGCCCGTCGGGTAGCTTCGCCCTTGGAGGTCCAATGTAATTAAATCATATCTTGAGGAGGTCTCCAAAATTATCCCTAAATTGAGTAGAGAGAAAATGAAAAATGTACATATACTCATTAACATTAAGAAGATAATATCTCACATGATCCCTCAACTAAGAGTTTTTTCTTAGAAAGTCACTCAACTCTTTTTCACAACCTCAAAGTCACCCAATTATAAATATTTTACCTACACAATTGTCAAACCTATTTAATTGATTTTTCATTTAAATTTTCTGACATGATTTTTTAAAAAAAATTAAAATTGTAAGAAACAAAAAGGATATTTCCTTTAAATTATTTAATAATTTTACCTACAAAAAGTATATTTTTAATCATTTCTCTCCTAAAAATATACTTATGCGGCCCACTTTTAATTATTATATTATATTTATCAAAAGGTAATTTTACTAATTTTTAAAGTTAAACTAGAATACATTGTTTCGTTATTTTAAATAAAAATGTCAAAGCTATACGAAAAAGTACATCATAAAGTCTTAGTCAAAGTTATTACTCCCTCCGTCTATTTTTATTTGTCATGTTGCGCTTCTAGAAAGTCAATTCGACTAATTTCAAAGTTAAAATAGATTAAATTAATTTGATATTTTAAGCATAATTTAAATATTAAAAAACTATAACAAAAGTACTATAAATTACAATTTTTTTGCATACCAAAATGATGAAAAAAACACTTAAAATATAGTCAAAATTTCTAAAATTTGACTCTAAAAAATAAATCATGACAATTAAAAGTGAACTAGTGTAGTAAAAGAAAGCTATCACAATTAAAAAATGAATGAAAATAGTAATATAAAAAGAACAATGACTAGTCTTTTAATGTCCCTCTACTAAATGGCAGCTTAAGTGGAGGGACAAGTCCATATGGCTAGCCACGTCATTAAAAATTTTGGGTGTTAACACTTGAGAGGTATTTGTGATCTCTTGTAATAATGACAGAGTGTTTTTAATCCTAAAATATAACAAAAGACAGAAGTAATCTATATCGCATAGTTCAAAAATATTTTTGACCCTTTTCCAAGTTTCAGGGAAAAATTAGTTTATTTTAGCGGTGACTATCATATATCTACACATGGCCTCAATGTACGCAAATATTACATTGTTGCATAAGTTATGCATCATGCATATTTGTAACGATATATATTATTCCTTCTATCTCAATTTTTATCGTCATTTTCAAATTTTAAATGTGAATTCATACTATAGATATTGAAACAAAAATTATGAATTTGTAAGTTCCAAAAAGGTATTATAGCCACAACATTTCACAATTTTTAAACTATATAAGAGAATTATGGTGAAGTAACAATTTATTTAACCTGCTAAATTATTTTATCTTAATTATATTAGGTTTCTCACTCTCTTTAAGAGAGTGCACACTCTCTTTATGTGAAATGGACAAAAGATGATGTTATAATATCAGTTCAAGATTGTCAAGGGTGTTCAAAATTGGAAGAGTAAATTTTTTTAGCTACTGGTGTGCAATATATTTATTACCAGTAAGTAGGTTTGAAATAAAATGACATATTCATTTCCCATTTTTTTTTCTTTAAACTTAAAAATGGTTGTTGTACATTTGCCTCAGCAAGAATCAAACTGCAGACATTTGGCACTGAACTGAACACACTTACTACTAGACTATCAACCTCCACTGATATTTAGTGTGTGCATTTATTTATATAACGAAATAACAAAGAGTATATTGCCTATGCATACGATTTCATTTTCCGGCGAAAGGTGGTAAGCTGACCACCCTTCACGGGCTGTAGCTCCGCCCTGAGTATAACGCCCGTATAGTTAAGATATCTTTTGAGAATTCGATTAAATTTAGGTGTCACTTGATGTATCTTTTAAAAAGTATATATATTGTTTCTGAATGACATGTCTTTAGCTACAAATTTCTTTCTGAATGACATGTCTATAGCTACCTTATAGATTTAAAAAGAGAAAAGACATAAAGTGACACGTGGAGTTATCCCGCATTTTCAAAAAGACACCTAAACTACGCAAGTGTCCTATTACCCCCTGAAACAATCCTGAACTGATATTATTTCATCATTTTTTGTCCACCTGGCATGGAGAGTGTATAGACTCTCTTAAAGAGCGTGAACAAACTAAAAAAAGAATATAATTTTATTTTTACAAGAATTTTACTATATAATATATAGTTTTATTTTTTTATTATTTTAACTTTTTCTCCTTTTTATTTTTTTTTATTTTTCTTCCTTCTTCTTCAATAATTCATTGTCGTCTTCATTCACTTTTCACTTTAAATTTCAATTTTTACCACAACTCCATCTCTCTTTTATTCTACTATTAGTTTAACTCTCTTTAATTTTAAAATTATATCTAGATATTTTAATACATTTTGAAAAATGTGATAAACTTATTAGATTTCAAGATGATTAGTAGACATTATTTAGTTTTTAATCCAAATTCTAATCAAAGTTTTAAATTTTTCGGAGAATTCTTATGCTTTCAAAATTATCTTTTCTAGTTTTGAATTTATATAGAAATGAGATAAATTAAATGATCATACCTTCAAAATTTTGATCTTTCTTAGAAAAATAATTAGTTTTGTTATTAATAACTTAACAAAGTCTAAAAAATAGTATAATTTTGGAAAATAAGAAACTTGACCAAATAAGAAGAAGAAAAGAGAAAGAAAATGGAGGGGCTCAACTTGATATGGGTGTGGGGTTAGGTGAAAGTAAGAGGTGAAGAAGGAGAAATAAAGAAAGAAAATGGAGGGAGCTTGATAGTTGGGATGGAAGATAAATTAAAAATTGAAATGAAATTAAAAAACAATATAAAACTAAAATAAGTCAAAAAGTATGACAAAGAAATAAAGAAAAACTTAAAATGTTAAAAAAATAATATTTCAAATTGAATTAACACGTGTCACACAATGATTTTTGGTGTGTGATTACACTTGCCAATTCAGATTTGGAATTGATCCAAAAATGATGTAATAATATATGTTCTGAATAGTTTAGGGGGTAATAGGACATCTACATAGCTAACATGTCTTATTAAAAATTCGGGACAACTTCAGATGTCACTTTATGTCTTTTTTTTCCTTCAAAAAAGCAAAACTACTATATTTATTTTATTGTACAAGGTGAATAACAAAATCATAAATTAAGTATGTCAATTCTATATCAAACACCTTACATTTTTAATCATAAACCCAACATTTTTAAAGTTAATCTTATGACATGTATTTACTTTTTTATAAAAAGGAAAAAATAAAGGACAAACATAACATCAATAGTTTTGTATTTAGTTTTTCTCATGTATATTTCAATAATTTGTCATTTTTCATAAAAAGAAAATTATACTAAAGGTACACCAAATTTAATTTATAAATTAATCATATGTAATGTAGAAATAAAAGTACGTTTATTATGTTATATTCTTATATGTATGATTTTATCCTTGAATCCTTTGTGTTTATAAGCATGTTTTATTATATAAAAAAAATCAATTGATTTTCTGATTGATCTGTTTTTGTTTTATGAAGTTGTTTTCATAAGCCAACTGCTAATGTCTGCAATAATTTCCTTTTCTGATTGACATGCATAACAACAAGCAAGTGGTATATTTAATCTTAACTAATAATAGATGTGTCTACACATTTATAGTGACATAGTAAGAAATGTAATGAAGGATGTCAAATATTGAATAACAAAACAAAAAAAAAGTACTAGATTCAATCTTACATCCCTTGTATACTTTTACATTCAATTGTCACCAAGCTTCTGCTCAATTAGTTCATGTCAAATTTAGGCATTTAAAAGAATTTCCAGCAATGAATTGAATCTTATAGCTAGTAAGTCTCATATATATATATATATATATATATATATATACACACACACACACACACCATTTTCATTGTGTTGTAGTCTCCATTTGTTTTGCTGGTGTTTAAGATATTTTATATATAAGATTTGACCTATATATAATGTAATTTTTGAAAGAAAGGTGTTCTTCCGACTATAGTTGCGCCACTGATCATCAAGATACTTCAATTTAATATAAGTGTGTTTACGAATAATTTCTAAAATGCACATCTACGTACTCATTTAAGAGGGTCTATTCCAGATGTGCATTTTCGAGGATAAATTGTTTAATGAAGTCAACTTAAACCAAATGAAGATGTTTAAATGTATATTTTGAAGTTGAAAGTTTACTTCAATTGAGATCAATCAAGATTTTTCTTTGTATACAAAGTGTGATGAAGTTAGCATTATTATTTAAAATTTATGTATCAACACTTATTAATTAACGTTTTTTACATAGAAAGTTTTCCATTTTGAATGAATTTAATTTTCAAAGAGATTTAACACAACTTTTAGGGAACAAATCTACATAAGTTTATTTATTTACTTAGTGTATTGAATTTGTATTAAATTTTAATTAGTAGAGAAACATATCTATGATATTTCGAGTTATATAATTTAATATTTTTTGCTATAATAGTCAAATTATATTATTTAACTGGACTAATATTGTTATAGGTGTAAAACAACCAATCGTTATAAAATTCAAAAAAGTGTTGAAACAAACATGATTGTTATAGTGAAGTCTGATTATTGTAGTTTCGTTATGTAGGGGTATTTTAGTTTTTGATGGCTAATTTTTTTTTGGGAGAAGTTTGAAGATAAAATCTTGATTGATACTACATTCAGATTTTAACAGGTGTTGTCTTGTTTATGTTTAGGAATTCATTTATAAGGTAGCACTATTGAATATTAAGAGAATAGAGGCAAAGCTATAGGAAACAATTCTTAAGGTGTTACAAAGGACAATTAGAAACTTATTTGGAATTTAGCCTCGATCATAGTGAAGAGTTTTAGAATAATCATGTACGGAGAAAGATCATAATTTTTACTCTCTTAGAAAAAGAGTTTTTCACACAATTACTTATGGAAATGAAAAGAACTTTTTGGTATTGAAAGAAAAAAATATCAGTAATAAAATGAAAAGAGCTTTTGTTATTGAATGGAAAATAACCATTAATTATATTTCAACAACAATATATCTTAGCATTTTGATACTTGAATGAAAAATTGCCATTAATTATATTACTATATCTAGTTAAAGGTCAAAGAAGGGTCTAACATGCATATTATTAGTCAAAGATAAAAGTGTAGAATGTACGCAAATCATTTGTCGTATTATCATAACAATTAAACAATACATCTAGTCAAAGGTCAAAAAAGAATTAAATATCTATTTATCTAATAAAAAATAAGAACGTAAAATATATACAAGATTTGACTATATTTATCCCGTCATAGGCAGAAGTATAGAATGTACAGAGAAAGGTACTATGTGTGAAGAAGAAACTCAATACACATAGTAGTCTGGAAAACAAAGGAACAAAATCCCCCATTCTTCCTCGAAATTTTATTTTCTAAGCTTCATTGTTAGTATAATAAAAAAAAATTACAATTGTCCCATTTTCGTCATTCCTGCCTTCCTGGACTCCTCTCAATTTCACCCATGATTATAGGTAAATCGACAACAAATTATTTGCTCAATTTTGTCCTCAAGTTTTCCCCTTGTGTTCTTCTCCATTTGATTTATACTATTGTTCTTTCTATAACTGTTTTTTGTGAATTCTATCATCAGTTTTAAGTTTATCTTTTTGTCTATTCAGGAACATTCTAAGAGAAAATGATCTGGCTAGTTTGTGATCCTTGATGAATGTTTTACAAATTGTGATATACCTGTATAGAACCTATTTTCTTTTCTTAAAAGTATAAAATCATATCCTAAATTCTTCTAAATAGTTAAAGGCTAGATTGCTTATTCTTGATTAAGGTTAAAGACTTGAAAGAGTCCAAAAAGTGCCTTATGATTAAAACTCTATTAGAATTTATTCAAAATTTACTTTTCTATTTTTTTTTAAAAAAATATTACTTTTTCTTTTTTGATTGGCATTATATTACATATTTTTTGTAGGATTTTTGAATTTTAATACTAGTAAAATTATTGATTTGATGTTCTAAATCTAAAAATTGAAATAACTTCTTATGTTTATTTATTTTATTAATAAATATAAAAAGATTTTAGTAATTGCAAACTTGAGCTAGATGAAAATATTCATTAATTTTCTTTGTAGGTTGAGATCTATAAAACAAAGAGAAATCTGAAACAAAAGGTAGGAATAAAATGTCATATCCGAGAAACTTTGGAAATCAAATGATTCTTCAGTATCACTATCAACTTCATACAAAATCTAAGAAACATAACAAGAAGTCGACTCTCAAATTTTGAGGATCCCAAAAGAGAGATAAATAATCAATAATTATGGAGAAAAAGAGTCAAAATAATACAAACCTACATTTCGAGATATTCCAAATATAGGAAACTTCGTATCAAGAAAAGAGCATATGAAAGATTATATGATTCCACCAACAAAATATCAAAAAAATAAAATCGTTCGACATTGTTAGGATTAAAGGGAAACCTTGTTGGTGCTTCATATTCTTCTTCAAAGTTGAAGAAGAATATGAAGCACCAACAAAGCTTCCCTTCAATCCTGATAACATCAAATAATTTTACCTACTTAAAATTTTGTAAGTGAAATCAGATGAGCGTTCGTGTGTTCTTTCCTTGATAGGAAGCTTCCCAAACTTGAAGTATTTTTATATGAATGTTTGTAGTGCTTTAGCTATAATTTTTTTCTTATAGGCGTTGTTTTTCGTACTTTTTTTGTTTCTCAATGAGAGTTGACTTTGTGTTATATTTTTTTAGGTTTTCGATGAAGATGGTATATAGTGATACTGAAGAATCACTTGAACTCGAATGTTTATAGGACAAGACATTTGATCACCTCGAGTAAGCTAAGCAAGAAAATTTTATATGAAGAATGTCTGAGATGGAGTATATCTTTGTTAGCCAACTCTTCGGTGTTGGAGAGAATGCTAATAGATCGACAGTTTCTTGATCAAGAACTTCTTGACACAAAATTATAGTTTTTCATTGAGATCTCAATTTTTTTGTGTGTGCATCACCTAAAGGAAAAATTGTCTATATAGATTTAAGATGATCTCAATCTTTTGCTTAGAAGTTTAAACTAAAAGGGGAGAAAGAAATGTTGATTTAGTATTATTTATATATGTAATCACCCAGACCCAGAAGGTCATTTTTTGAAATTTATATAATATTACCATTTTACCCATCTCGGTATTGGCCGGAGTCACTTGATCAATTTGTGAAGTTGGGTCAGAAATTTTTGAGCTATTTGTTAATTAGGATTGTTTTATTACGGGTGTTTTAAAATATTTAATTTAGTTCATCAAGCCTTCTTTTATACCAAGGCATCATCATTAACAGAGAGGGTTTTAGGTTTAAGCTTCACAACCTCATCTTTCCAACCCATAACAATTACATAATCACATCATGCAAGCATACAATTAAGCATATAGAAGACATTACAATACTACCCAATACATATCATTCGCTATTAAGAGTTTACTATGAAATAGCATAAACCATAACCTACCTCCACCGAAGAATTCGTGATCATGCAAGCTACTCCTCAAGGTCTTTGCTTTCCTCTTCGTTCTCTCTTCTCTCGCTCATTCGTTTCTCTCTCTTTTTCTTCTTCCAACTCTTTTTCTTTTACCCTAATTACCATATAATTAAATATAAAAGATGGTAAAAGTAACCCACTATTTATTTCAAGGTTATCACCTTTAACCCCCAAGTAATTGAATTATTAACATTAACCCACTAACTTTATAAGTATAAGCAGGAATAGTCCAAAACGCCCCTTAAAATTTTTAACAGAAATCCGACCCAGTCAGGTTTACGCAGCTTGTGACGGCCCGTCATGCCTGCGACGGTCCGTCCTGCTGCTTCCGTCACAAAGTTTAGAGACTAAATTTCATTAAAGGATCTGTGACGGTCCGTCGTGTCCACGGCGGTCCGTCCTGCCATGTCGTCGCGAAGTTCAGAGAGTTGTTCTCAGTACCCAAATTTTTAGAATCTAAGTGTTTTTGAACGAGACCCCCTCAACGGTCCGTCGTGGGATCCGTTCACCCAGACAGTTATTACCAGAAATAAACTCTACTACTCAAAACGACTAACAGGTCATTACAATAGATACCAATTTACCCATCGTTCATCCTCGAACGATCACAAGAAGAAAAACAAGGGCGGAAAGGAGTACCTGAATCTGTAAACAGGTGTGGGTATTTTTCTTGCATATCAGCCTCCTTCTCCCAAGTGGACTCTTCTATTGGTCGATTCTTCCATTGAACCTTGATGGATGCAATCTCCCTTGACCTCAACTTGCGGACTTCTCTATCTAAAATAGCAACAGGCTCCTCCTCATAAGACAAATTCTCATCAAAAAGAACTGAATCCCAACGAATGATGTAGTTCCATCCCCATGGTATCTTTTCAGCATAGACACATGAAATACCGGGTGCACTCCTGAGAGTCCTGGGGGCAAGGCTAATTCATAAACTACCTCCCCCATGTGCTTCAGAACTTCAAATGGACCAATGTACCTCGGACTAAGCTTACCTCGCTTACCGAACCGCATCACCCTTTTCATGGGTGAAACCTTCAGCAAAACTTGTTCACCCTCCATAAAATCCAAGTCTCTAACCTTTCGATCTGCATATTCCTTCTGTCTACTTTGAGCCGCTAAAAGCTTTTCTTGAATGCATTTCACTTTATCTAACGATTCCCTTAGAAGGTCAGTACCCCAAGGTCTAACCTCAAATGCATCAAACCACCCAATGGGAGACCTACATATTCTCCCATACAGTGCCTCTAATGGGGCCATATCAATACTTGAGTGACAGCTATTGTTGTATGAGAACTCTACTAAGGGTAAGAAGTTATCCCAATGACCACCAAACTCTATCACACATGCACGAAGCATATCCTCCAAAATCTAAATCGTTCGCTCAGACTGACCGTCAGTCTGAGGGTGAAAAGCAGTACTAAGATCCAACCTAGTACCTAATTCAGCATGCAATGTTTTCCAAAACATAGAAGTAAATTGCGTACCCCTGTCTGATATGATGGAGAGTGGAACTCCATGCAATCGAACAATTTCTGAGATATAAAGCTTGGCTAACTTCTCTGCATTATAAATCACCTTGACCGGAATGAAATGAGCAGACTTAGTTAATCTGTCAACAATTACCCAAATGGAGTCATACTTACCCATTGTCTTTGGAAGACCAACCACAAAGTCCATTGCAACTATCTCCCACTTCCATTCAGGAATGGGCATTCTCTGAAGGGTCCCTCCAGGCCTATGGTGTTCATACTTTACTTGCTGACAATTCAGGCATTGAGCAACAAAATCAACAATGTCACGCTTCATCCTACTCAACCAAAAATGTTGCTTTAGATCACGATACATCTTGATTGCACCAGGATGTATAGAATACCTTGAACTATGAGCCTCTGTAAGAATAGTGTGAATCAAATCATCGACGCGGGGTACACATACCCTTCCCTTAATTCTCAAAACACCTTTCTCATCGATTTTTTCTTCTTTAGCCTCTCCTCGCAACACCTTATCTTAGATCTGGATCAGTTTCTCATCGGTAAACTGCTTTCCTTTAATCTTATCAAGAAAGGAAGATCTTGCCTCCACACAGGCCAAAAATCTTCCCTTCTCATTTACTTCTAGCCTCATAAGGTCATTAGCCAGAGTCTGAACCTCTCTAGCCAATGGGCGTCTAGAAATCTGCAAGTGGGCTAGACTTCCCATGCTCTCTGCCTTTCTACTTAAAGCATCTGCCACAACATTAGCTTTTCCCAGATGATACAAGATAGTGATATCATAGTCCTTCAGTAGTTCCATCCACCTCCTCTGTCTCAAATTCAAATCTTTCTGAGTAAAGACATACTGTAAACTACGATGATCCGAATAGATTTCACACTTAACCCCATATAGATAATGTCTCCATTGCTTTAATGCAAACACTATTGCAGCCAACTCCAAATCATGGGTCGGATAATTACGTTCATGCACCTTTAATTGCCTCGAAGCATAAGCAATTACATTCTTCTCTTGCATTAGCACTGCACCCAAACCAGAATAGGATGCATCACAATAAACAATAAAATTCTTAGCTTCCACTGGCAGGGTAAGAATTGGTGCAGTAGTCAACAAGGTCTTGAGTTTCTGAAAGCGTTCTTCACATTCGTCCGACCATACAAATGGAACACTCTGCTTAGTCAAATTTGTCAGTTGGGAAGCAACGGAAGAAAATCCCTTGACAAATCGACGATAGTATCTAGCTAAACCAACAAAGCTCCTTACCTCTGTAACATTAGTAGGTCTTACCCAATTCTTCACTGCTTCAATCTTGGTAGGATCCACCATCACTCCATCCTTAGAAACCACATGCCCCAAGAAGGACACTGAATCTAGCCAAAACTCACACTTGGAGAATTTAACATTAAGTTTTTTCTCCCTCAACATTTCCAATACCATTCTCAAGTGCTCCTCATGTTATTTCTTGCTCTTTGAGTATACCAATATATCATCGATGAATACAATGACAAAGAGATCCAGATATGGTTTAAAAATCCCGTTCATCAAGCTCATGAAAGCAGCAGGGGCATTCATAAGCCCAAAAGACATTACTAAGAACTCATAATGCCCATACCTGGTCCGAAAAGCAGTCTTGGGCACAGCCGTTGCCCGTATTTTCAATTGATGATAAGAAGACCTCAAATCGATTTTTGAGAAGGTACAAGCAGCTTGTAACTGATCGAACAAATCATCTATGCGAGGAAGAGGATACTTTTTCTTAACAGTTACCTTATTCAGTTGTTTGTAGTCAATGCACATCCGAAAAATTCCATCCTTCTTCTTCACAAACAAAACAGGAGTACCCCAAGGGGATGCACTTGGTCTAATAAAGCATTTGCTTAACAACTCTTGAAGTTGGGCCTTTAACTCTCTTAACTCAGCGGGAGCCATCCTATAAGGGGGTATGGAAATGGGGCGAGTACCCGGCTCCAGATCAATACAGAAATCAATATCTCTATCTAGTGGCATACCAGGAAGGTCTGCAGGAAACACATCTAGAAACTCACGAACTATCGAAACCGACTCAATTGAAGGTACTTGGGTAGTATCATCCCTGAGGTGTGCCAAGAAATCTAAACAAACCTTACTAACCATTCTCTTAGAACGAAGAAAAGAGATTATACGAACTGGAGTGGGAGTGTAGTCACCCTCCCACACCAACGGATCTGTCCCAGGCTTGGCTAATGTCACAGTTTTGGCATTACAATCTAAGATTGCAAAGTTTGGAGAAAGCCAAGTCATACCCAGAATTACATCGAAATCAACAATTTCTAATATAACCAAGTCTACATGAGTATTGCTCCCCATAAAAGTCACTAGACAAGACCTATACACCTTTTCAACTATCACAGACTCACCTACCGGAGTAGAAACACGAATAAGCATGTCAAGCAATTCATAATGTAAATTAAGAACAGTAGCAAATGAGGAAGATACATATGAAAATATGGATCCAGGATAAAATAATACAGAAGCCATGCAATCACAAACCAAAAGATTACCTGTGATAACAGCATCAGATGTCTCCGCTTCAGACCTCCCAGGGAAAGCATAACAATGGGCCCTATCACCTGTCTGTCCATTGCCCCTACCATGTTGTGCTGCAGTCGCTCCGGCTTGCCCGCCACCCCGGTTGGTTTGGTGACAACCATTACCTTGACCACCACGTCCTCCAGAATGACGGTCTCTTCCATGACCACCTCTACCTCTGACTATTGGGGGTCTGTAACTCTGTATTGGACAATATCTCTTAATATATCCAATTTCCCCACATCCATAACACTCTCTGGGTTCAAGCATGGGTCTTTGTGAGAACGACGGAGTCTGGGGATAACCTCCAAACTAAGAGAAATGTTTACCGGTCTGCGGTGGACCCCCAGCTACAGACTGTAGTGACGACTGAATAGGTCAGGCTGGATAACCTCCTGAACTCTGCCCTCTTGAGTAAGGACCACTAAACTTACCTCCTTTACGAAACTTCTTAGTTGTTGATGCTATGGTGAAGTCATCTGGCTTCACTCCCTCCACCTCTATCACAAAGTCTACCACTTCTTGAAAGGATTTTGCTGCAGTAGATACCCGTAAGGCTAGAATCTGCAAATCTGACCTCAATCCCTTCACAAAACGGCGAATCCGCTCTTGTGGACTGAAGCAAAGCTGGGTGGCATACCTAGATAATGCACGAAACTTAGCCTCATACGCAGTAACCGACATCCTGCCTTGCTCTAGGCTCAGGAACTCATCTCTCCTCCTATCCCTGAAAGTCCGGGGTATATACTTCTCCATAAACAAGCTAGAGAATGATGCCCAAGTCATATGTGATGCCTATGCTGGTTGACACTCAACATACGATCGCCACCACATTTTGGCATTTCCCTGAAACTGATAGGTTACAAACTCAACACCGAATCGTTCCACTATGCCCATCTTATGTAGAAACTCATGACAATCAACCAGAAAATCATAGGCATCCTCAGATTCAGCACCCTTGAAGACTGGAAGTTTCAATTTCAAGAACTTACTGAAAAGTTCGTGCTGATCACTTGTCATTATAGGCCCTGTAGTCAATCGAGAAAACGTGCCTATTTCCAATGAGGCATCCATGCGGGGAGCCACAGCAGCTGCATGCTGTACTCCCGGAACCTGAGGTGCTGGTACAGAAAAAACTGAAGGTGTCTGGCCCTGATCAGATAACCCGCTAAGATAAGCAAGAACCTGATTAATCATCTCTGGGGTAGGTTGGGGGGTAATTCCTCACTCTGCACTTGTTCATTTCCCCCTTTCTCACCCTCTCTTAATACTTCCTCGGTCGGTGGAGGAGTCACCGCCCTAGTACTAGCTGGGCCAGGTGCTTGTCCTCTTCCTCTAGAGGACGTCCTCTAGCGACCTCTACCACGGCCTCTTGCCACTGCTCCTCTTCGAGCTACAACCCCAGTTGCTGGCTTAGACGCATCTTGTCTTGCCGGTGTTGGTGTTGGCGCAGTTGTTGCTCTAGTTTGAACCATCTGCGAAATAGAGTGAAGATGGTCAGATACCAATTTGTATCACCTAGATACCAATTGGATCCAAGTAATAGCACGAAAGAAGGAAAGAATGAAATTTTTCTAAAGTCTTATAGCCTCTCAAAGAAAAGTAAAGGCGTCCTCCTACCGTTCCTCAAGACTCTACTAGACTCGTTCTTGTGTGATAAGACCAACGAACCTAATGCTCTGATACCAAGTTTGTCACGACCCAAAATGAGCCGCGAGTGGAACCCACACTTATCCTACTATGTGAGCGAACCAACCAATCTAAACCCCAATATTTCAACCATAATAAATCGAATATAATGCGGAAGACATAACACTCATTAACGAAATCAATAATTAACTTCTAAAACTCAAGACTTATCATTATCCCCAAAATTTGGAAGTCATCATCACAAGAACATCTATCCTCAAATTACTAAATCTAAGAGTATCTAAGAAGCTAAAATAAGTAAAAGATATGGTCCATGTCCAAACTTCAAGACATCAAGACATGAAAGAAAGAATCTAGTCCGAGCTAGGAACAATACCTCACCCTGAAATCTAATTATGCTGAAGTCTGGCTAGAGTTGCGGTTGAGTCGAAGTTGATGGCATGTTTGCTGCACTCCACAAATAACAAAGAAAGAAACATACAAGTAGGAGTCAGTACAAGGCACAAGTACTGAGTAGGTATCATCGGCCAACTCAAAATTGAAAACAATATATATATCAGATAATAACATAAAATCAACTAAAATACTCAACAGATAACAACAACAAGTACCATAACCATTGGCCACCACCCAAGCACATCTATGAGGACTCAAGCCTCCACACCATACTCATTTGGGAAATAGGTTCTTTAAATTTGAGTATAGTAACATGATTCAAGATTCATTCTTTTTACTATCCTGGTGTCGGAACGTGACACTCCGATCCTCTACTACAATCCTTGTGTCGGAACGTGATACCCAATCCATTATTAATATCCTGGTGTCGGAACGTGACACCCGATCCACTACTACTATCTTGGTGTCGGAACGTGACACCCGATCCATTATTACTATCCTGGTGTCGAAACGTGACACCCGATTCACTACTACTATCCTGGTGTCGGAACGTGACACCCGATCCATTATTACTATCCTGGTGTCGAAATGTGACACCCGATCCACTACTACTATCCTGGTGTCGGAACGTGACACCCGATCCATTATTACTATCCTGGTGTCGGAACGTGACACCCGATCCATTATTACTATTCTAGTGTCGGAACGTGACACCCGATCAACTAACCTCATTCTTTTAGTTCATCAAGCCTTCTTTTATACCAAGGCATCATCATTAACAGAGAGGGTTTTTGGTTTAAGCTTCACAATCTCATCTTTCCAATCCATTACAATTAAATAATCACATCATGCAAGCATAAAATTAAGCATATAGAAGACTTTACAATACTACCCAATACATATCATTCGCTATTAAGAGTTTACTATGAAATAGCATAAACCATAACCTACCTCCACCGATGAATTCGTGATCACGCAAGCTACTCCTCAGGGTCTTTGCCTTCCTCTTCGTTCTCTCTTCTCTCGCTCGTTCGTTTCTCTCTCTTTTTCTTCTTCCAACTCTTTTTCTTTTACCCTAATCACCATATAATTAAGTATAAAAGATAGTAAAAGTAACCCACTATTTATTTCAAGGTTATCACCTTTAACCCCCAAGTAATTGAATTATTAACATTAACCCACTAACTTTATAAGTATAAGCAGGAATAGTCCAACACGCCCCTTAAAACTTTTAACAGAAATCTAACCCAGTCAGGTTTTGGAATGAGACCCCCTCGACGGTCCGTCGTGCCCATGACGGTCCGTCGTGGGATCCGTTGACCCAGACAGTTATTACCAGAAATAAACTCTACTGCTCAAAACGACTAACAGGTCGTTACAAAAGGGAGTCTGGGAAACTACCTAGATGTATAAATCGGTAATTTTTTAAAAATTTCCAAAAATGAGCTTCTGGGTCATTACACTATCCACCACTAACATCCATGTTCATCCTTGAACATAAGAAAGAAAAAGGAAAATAAAACAATGATATCAAAGCTTAGTTATGACCTAACAGTCGGTGTTCGTCTTTCCAAGTGAGTTCCTTATTAAGACTATTTCATCAAGATTACATACTAAGAACTGAACTTTCGATTAAAACTTTTATAAACCCACAGAATAACCCCCGATTTCAATCACTCTGGACTATAACATAATAACCATGAAAAAAAATTTCATATAACCACAATCAAATTCTATATCAATACCACCTAGCACGAGAAGTGAAATTGAAGTATCCACCACACACTCATAACGCACAAATCATGATAGATTTTATTACGATTCCCTTATACAATACAATCTTTTCACAAATTTTAGTTATAAAAATTTGATCTTTAGATATTGAGTACTCGTTAAGGGAGAATAAAACTTATCTTACCCATAGAAGGAAATGATCAAGTAAAACACCCAACAAGCGATACACTTAAAATGTAGAACCTCTAAAACACTCTTAGACAATGACATCTCTTCATAGCTCTTATATAAGTTCTCATAAGCAAGGCCGTTTATGTAGATCACTAGTATACTTTAACCATCTTAAAAAACACCAAATCTTCCATAACTGAAATGAACAAGTCTAACCAAGGATGCCACCCTACGAGAAAAATCACAAGATCAGTACACCTGATTAACCACTAGGAATTCACCCATAGAAGCAAAAATATAAACGAACGTAGAAAGTGAATCATACTCTAAACCATGTCAAGAATGAAGTAGGTGGTCACATAAGATTATACAGAAGTAAGGTCGAATAACAAAAGATACTCCTTCCATAGGGCCCATATAAATAAAATTTCATTCATCTGACTCCATCTCTCAATTTTTAGCCACCCATAATCAACTAGTCTGATCTCCATCACAACATTACAAGCACTCGATTCATCAAACCCCACATACTCCTCCCAATACTCCATTAAATATAACATTCTTGATACCGACAAACATCATAACTGCACCAACCATTTACCTTACTCTCAAACTGTCACTTGTATCAAAGTCTCCTTAGAGAACACATTGTAGCCTTAAAAAATAAAAAAATATGGCTCTCTTTTTCCATTTTAGCATTACATAACATATATGAGTCACACCTAATATTTACAGAACTACTTTATAAATCTTAAGTACTTTACCATCGAGATAAAACAAATAAATCACACTCAATATCAACTCCACGTAATTTTTCAGATACCAAATTTCAAGTAATATTCAAAACCATCATATACTTCATACTAACACTTAAGAAATTCTTGGTCACTCCAATAATTTTGTTATACTAAAAGCTCATAACCTATACTCACTATCAAAAGCCTCTATAACACATCATAACAGCCTGGAAAGTAGTTTCAATTCCTTCGAAATCCTCATTAATCATGTAAAACAATAGATCCACACAATCAATCATCAATAAGTTATCTATCATAATTCGAACAATCTAGCTTGAAATAACGACATAGAATCTTTCACACATCTTTCGTTGTCACCCAAACAAAAACTCGATCTTTAGAAAAGTAGATAAATATCTTGCAAGTTGTACCGAACTAGTTCACATCCCACAGTCATATCTAAACTCATAAGCAAAAATTCAATAAATCCTTCAAATACAAACCAAGGGATCATAGGAGAGGTTTTATTCCGTCATCTTTTTAAAATTCTTTTCTTAATACAATTTTAAATACCTTGAACCCTTCGATATACTAAACTCTTGTTTCTTTCATTGACTCACTAACCAATCTTATCATTTGATGGATAAAAGCAGAAATTGGAGAAACAACAATTTTTATAAGTTACCCTATGAGGCCATTATAAAAAAGGCACCAATCTTAACAAAGAGTCCATCCAGGGCCGACTTAACCACTGGGCCATTAAAGTCGTCGGAGCATCATATTTTTGGGTCCCCTCAATTTTTTTTAAAAAAGTACTTACACATTTTACTTAAAATTAAAGGTATATTTTTTAAAAACACATGTAATAACTATAACAAAAAAATAAAAAATAGCTGTTAGTTTTTCCCACTTTTCTAAGGAAATGAAATATTTTATGAAAATAATTTTCTCAAGTGGGAAATTCTGCTTTCTTATTCATCTCCGAAAATTTTGACCTTATATTATTATTTATCTTATACTCATCTTTTTTTACCCTCTATTATATTATTTTTATTTTCAATGTTGAATTCTCTCCTAAAAAATTTATTTATTGTTGCTTACAAGTCAAAAAAGAACAAAATTTGCTTTTGAGTGTCTTCTTCAAAATATTAAGAAGTGCAACAAACAATCATTATATTGAAGGAATGCAAGAGTATTTCAATATTATTATATCAATTTATCATAGTCGTGAGTCAGGTTTTATTATTCTAACTTAATTTTATAATTTTTCTTGAACTTTTGTTATTATTGATATTCTTAATTAGTAAGTATATATATATTCTCCTTTAAGTTATTATCAAGAGAAATAATAAATGTAAAACATAGTAATTTAATGAAAATACTCAATCAAATAAAAATACTTGATTTTTTCGTAATGCTTATATTTCTTATAGAATAATGTTGACAATTCCGGTAACTATTGCCTCGGATGAAAGAAGTTTTTCGAAACTAAAATTGATAAAATCTAATCTAAGATCAACAATGTGAGATTGAATGTATTAGCTATATCATCCATTTAAAAGGATTTACTAAAACAATTATTAAAAAACAGTAATTAATGACTTCACATCTAAAAAGACAAGAAAATAGCTTTAAGTAAAAGCTGAACTCATAAAGAAATCCCTAAACTTGTTGGGTTTTTTCCTTCAGGTACCTCAACTATGCCATTTTCCTTTTGAATCAGTAAACCACCCGTGATTTGTTCATTTTAGACTCTATTGGATGATTTTGATCAGCTTTTTTAATTGTAAATGTCTTCAATTGTGTTCGTATTGTAATGATTTTGATTGAAGGAATGAAAATTATCTTTGTGTTAGTCTCATTTGTTTTATAATGTGTTCAAATAACTTTAAGTAAAACAAAATTATTCCCGAATAGTTTCACAATCAGTTGAACTAATGAGTTCTTGAAAAACATGTGTATCTTCTACCAATACCCCTAACAAAATCTGATTTCACTATCAGCCAAAAGTGTTTAAAAGGAACAAATTATGGATGATTTAATGATTCACTAGGGAAATAGCATAATTGTGGTACGTGAGGGGAAAAATCCAAAAAGTTTAGGGATTTGTTATGTGTTTGACCTTAAATATATATATATATATATATATATATATATAGTACATCATTATTATTCTTTTGAAAATAAAATAAAAGAATAATAGGGCCCTTATTTAAGGTTTGAATTTTAGGCCCCCAATTTTGTTGAGTCGGCCCTGAGTCCATCTACTACACCAACAATCGTCATATCTACGTCTAGGATGTGATACCACATAATATATCATTATCTCTCCCTTGACCACATGTTAGCCGGAGAAAGCGTCACAACATGCATTAGTTGATATTAAATAAAGAAATATTTAATTAATTTTTTGTTAGTGCGTTTTTGATGATTTACTTCATGTTAACTTCTTATAATTATTTTTTCTATTCTTATGAATCTTCATGATTAATTAATTTGTATTTTTACTCCTCTCATAGTCAACAAAACCTTTACTCTTCTCATTGTCAACTTCCCAAAGTGGCTAAAGGCTTAATTTAACTGGATAAATGGCAATTTCCATCCATAAATTGCCATTTATATTAGTTACTGATAAATATGATTTTAAATTTTTTTTAAGTATCACATTTTGCATAATAATATTCCATTATTCATCAATTGGACTATTATTGACATTATGCTTCCTTTTTTTAATTACTATGTTTCTTTTTCATTTTATTTTGAAATGTTTTATTTGAGTTGAGGATTTAATAGGAATAATCTCTCTAGCTTATAGGATAAGAGTAAATTTACCTATACATGATTCTTTTCAAATCTAGCGTATGAGATTATATTAGATATGCATTTATTGTTGAATCATCTTCACATATAAATGTTAGAAATTAAAGGAAAGGTATGATAATTTCAACCTGTCATTATTTTATAATATTATTAGCTTATCATTACTCTTCAAATGTAATGATATATTAGTAGTTTATATAGTTGATATAAGATTAAATACTTGTAGACATAATATAAGGATCTTGAACACGATAATCTTACATAGAGATCGTTAGGAGTACATACCTAATGAGAAAGACATCATCAAAGAGAAAGAGGAAGGGTTAGTTGTAAATTGGTTTCTACATCCTTGCCCTAACTTTATGTTATCAAAACCGTCAACGATTGAATTATTGTAGAGAATATGTGACAACCCTAATGGGTGCATGGAGGGTGAACCAATTTATATAGGTTATAACTATAAGCAATGTACGGATGATATCCTTATTAAATACTATTTATGAAATTAATTGGATGCAAGTAAATTTGGGGTATAAGTAAGAAATAATGAATAATAATTAAATAATAATTCTTACAGTTAACTCACAAATCACACGAGTCATAATTTTTTTTTGTGAAATGGCACAAGTAATAACATTATATAATTATCCATTAAATGTTGATGAAGAAGAAGAGCTTTCTATCATTTCAGGGTGTAATCTTATGATCAATCAAATGAATTAAATTATGAAGGCTTAGTAAAATAAAATAAAAATCTAATCCATCTCATCTAACTCTATGCTCATAATTTATTTTTATTTATTTTTATATTTTTCTTATATTGTTTTAAATATGTAAATACCACACACACACTTTATTGTAATCAAAACACTTAATTACAATCTTACAACTTTTTCCTCCCAAACTCGCAACACTCCCCGATAAATCTCAAACTCTTGATCTTGTTTTGATCTTCTCTCTGTGTAAGTGCGTAATATTCTTCCATGAACTATTGCAATATTTATAGGCTTTAAAACTCTTTTAAGTATTGTTCAACAAAACTTAGTTTTCGCCGCTTTAAATAAACTTCTTTAAACCGAACTTGACTCGAACTCCTTCTCACGTTAGGACTCGTTCTTGCATTTTGCTTTGAAAGGAAAAACTTTGACGCAGTTTACCTTAACAGAGTAAGAAAACTGTATAAATCACTAACTCCTTCTTCTACTTGATTTAAACTTCCTTTTCTACTTCGATTTTTTAAGTTCACATGGCAAGTTTCTACTTTTCTACTTCTTTCATGCTCTTTTCTCCTTGTTTACTTCACCTTCCTTGTTTGTCTAGTTTTCCTATTTGATTAAGAAAACTATGTTGTTTGCGTACTACTTTATAAAAGGAAACTTTCTGTTCTAGTTTCTTGTCAAAAAAATAATACTTCCACAACTTTATAACATCTAATTCAGTGGTTGATTTTCTCCTTGTCCCACTCGGATTCGGTCTGAAAGGTACATGTTGGAGCAACCAATTCCTTTCATCTATTTCCCTATTTGTCAATTATCAAAATCTTTCTCGTTCAAATATACTAAAATCAGAGGGGGCGAGGAAGTATTCAGAAAGGAGATATTCTTTAGACGAGGTGTGTAAGTTTAATTATCACTATAACTTTCTGAGCTTTTTCTCCAATTGTTGATGAAATTTTCAGGCATATACATCTTGGTTAATTGTTTTGATTTGCATTCAATTTTTTCTTTTACCCTTTTCGGTATTTAAAACATTTCATTAAGAGTTATAAACATAGACGGGGATGATTTTTTAAGTTTTGATCTTTGATTGGGTTTGTGCAATGTAGTGACCAAAGGGGTAAAAGAAGATAGTTGATTTTTTTTTTGACGTTGAAGTGGACTGATTTAAATATCTAAAATTAATTATTTTTTTTTAGTTTTATGTGTGAATATATATAAATAAATCTGCTACAACTAAAATCAAATAACGGGTTAGCACTAAGTAGATGATATGCCTAAAACAATAATTTTATTGCTTTATTGTCATATCATGTTAAGACAATTAAGAATCTTGTACCGGTAGTCTTTTTGTTAGGTGGATATATGAGTTCATTTGTCCTTTTCATTTCATCATCTTTGTTCTTTTTGTCATAAAATTATTGAAGAGCTCGATTTCTTAATGGGTAAATTAAGAATAGTAGAAGGAGACTATTAGAGATTTCAATTTATTTAGGCTTTTTGTTGAAGTAGACTTAATATATGTTATAGTGATGATGCCTGTTGACACCCAATTTTGACCCTCCATGATTTGATTAATTATTAATCTTCTTTTTTATTGAACAATAGGAAATAATTATTTTTGAAAATAAAAAAATACTATCAAGATTATCATTCAAACACTTTTTTGCCACTTTTTCATATGGATTATATGTCTTTTACTTAAAATATATAGATTGATATAATTTTTCAATTTGAAGGAATAGTTAGTAAATTGATTTACCAAAAAACAGAGGTTTAATTAAGTATGCAACTTATTTTATTTAAACTGACAATTTAATAAGATCTTTCCTTTTGAAATAATTATTTTGATGTTGTTAATGTTAAGAAGCTTGAGTAATTAGCTGACTTTATAATCCATCTCATTTCCCTTTGAAACTCTCTCCAGGGATTTTATTTAGTCCATATTTGGACCATCAGATAACCTTTAACCCCAAATCCAAAATTTTGGCCCAAATTCTTTAAACCCATTTCACATCAAGAGACCCAAGACCCAATTAAGAATTTAAAATTTTCCAAGAGTCCCACATCGTTTTCCATCCAAAATTTTGGCCCAAATTCTTTAAACCCATTTCACATCAAGAGACCCAAGACCCAATTAAGAATTTAAAATTTTCCAAGAGTCCCACATCGTTTTCCCTATTTATTTCGACCTAAAGTTTGTCCTATATAAACCCCCTCACCCTTACTGTTCAGGGCAGGAGTTTTTGGAGCCGAGAAAAAGAACACCCCACTAAGTTTTTGGGAGTTCTTATTTTCTTCGTTGAAATTTCTTTGATTTGCGACTATTTTGAGTCGGAGTGGGATTGGAATTCGTCACGTCCAGGATTGAGTTCTAGTCGCTGCCCAGAACCTGGTAACACTCGTATTCCTTCCTCTTTTGATGTGAAGTGTTGGGTTTAATTTTTTAGCGATTATTTTATACCTATTGTAGTTTAACAAATAAAGGTATTTAGATTTAACTTCGTTGTTTAGCACTCTTTGTTAGTTTTAGATCTTGTCTCTTGTTTTGATCTCAATGCTCAAGAATGGAGGTTTATTTTAGCTTAACATTTTTGTGAATTATGTGGTGTTTAACTAATTACATCAAGTTGTGTTGTTTAGTCATTTCACTCACTTTTTCATTTTAAAGATAGTTGTTGATAATCAGTGTTTAAATTTGTTTGAAATCCTTGATAGTATCTTGATTAATTACCTTATTCAAATTGTGATCTTGACTGTTGGCCCATATTTCTTCCTTGATTTTACCTTGATTTAATTATCTTGTCCTTCTTGTTTTACTTGAGAGATTTCATTCTGTGTCTTCCTTTAATTTGTGCAAGCTGTGAAATATATTCCTTGTGTCTCTTCCTTTAATTCTTGCATACTGTGAAATTTGATCTGATTGATCAAATATTCACTTTCCTTTTCTTTACTAGATTAGCTCATGATTCACTTGATTCCTGCAATCAAGTTGATTGAGAGTCTGCGATTTGGTGATATATCTCGTTCCTTTCCTGCATCAAGTGACTAGTCAGTATATTCATTTGTCATTATTAACACCTTCGATTATGAGGTTAACACAATGTTGTGTGCACCTCTTTATGAGATTTCGTATATGTGCTGAACATTGTCTTTTCCTCTATTTTATGACTTTTCTTAGTTATGAAGTCTCAATTTTCACTTTGTTTATTGGGTCTTTTTACTACTGTGTTGTTTCTGCTGAATAATTGTTTTTGCTTTTCACACTTTGCATTGTGTTGTTTTTGCTTATTAAAATCAGTTATACTTTCATCAACATTTGTTCAATTTCTCATACATATCATCCTAAGACTACAAGATGAAATGAATAAAAACTAGGACTCTACAAGACATTTTTAATTTTAACAATTTGAATTACTTAATAACCCTAATTGATATGTCATTAAGATTTTTCCTTAATAGCTTGCCGTAAAAGGTAGAAATGTTTCCTTATATTCCTAGCTTTTAATGGTGCAGTGTGAAGCAACGGTAATCAATAATCACTGAAGAAATGCGTGTTTGAATAGATATAAGAAATATTGGGGTTGCAGCATGGAGTGATACCTTAGGAATCATGCGCATCTGAATAACAAAATAAACTCTAGAATAATAAGGATGCTAATTCCTCAAAAATTTCCCTCCTCTTGAAAAAAAAGGAAACAAAGTCAAATATCTTATTACCTTTATTTTCCTTTTCTAGAAGAGGGAATTTTTTGAGGATTTGACCCCCTTATGTTGGTACCTCATTTGATATTATCACTTAGTGCCTACAGGTATTTAGAAAAGTTTTCCATTACAATTTTAGATTTTATTC